>NC_048293.1:6458121-6568121 GCF_009762535.1 Notolabrus celidotus | reverse complement strand
GGGGGGAGGAAAGGAAATGAGGAAGGAAGGAGTGAAGATTTAAGGGTCTGCTGCACTAAAAGCATATAAAGAAGCAGTGCCAAGCCCCGTGTCCCGGCTCAACTCACCTCCCACTCAGCACAGACCCACCTTGTGTAAGAGGATCCACCACTTCAATGCAACTTCCCACTGCGCGCGCATGCGTGCGTGTACATGTTGTGTGTGTGTGTGTCTGTGTGTATTGGGGTTATCACGAGTGTTAAGGATGGGTGGTAATTGAATAATGACACTAACGCCTCTGATGGATTACCTGTCTCTCTTCCCCCTTCTCTCCCTCCATCACTGTCATCTCTCGCTTCTCTTCGTCTCTCGCCTCACAACCTCCGGTCAAATTGTCTCCCGTCCGTGCCGTCACCCGTGCCAGCACGAGATTCAGACACCCACAGACACGCGCACGTTCTCACGCACGTTCAGGCCGTGGAAAAGGCAGCCTCGAGACGCACACTCTTACAGGTATTTCGGGGAATCACAACTTTTGGATAAAAGTTCTCAGACGCTTGGAGTTAAAGTTAGAAATCATTCAGGTGCACGGTTAAGAAGCAAAATGAACCAAAGTGCTCCTTAATCGAATGAAGGTCTTTACAAAATTTACAAAGGCGAATGACTGTGAGGCTTAATTAATAAATAAATATATGAGTAGGTATTTAAATACATTATAGTAATATAAATCAATGTAGGATACTTGTAAAAAAAAGTTGACTATTTTAAAATGATAATACAGAGTTGAACTACAAGTTACTAGCGTACATAATTACTCATAACTTAACTTAGAATTTTGACAATATGATTAATACTTAAAGGGTTATTTTTCTACAATGCTTCTTTAAAGTCCCTGTTTTTAGTTTTAAACACCATGGCACATACGAAACATGATCAGCAAAGCTATAAGCTATAAGATGTGCATCTTCAGCTAGCCAAGCTCAACACAAACTTCGAGTCCCTCACAGCAACATTTAAGTTCCAACATGTCTTCACACACTTATTATTTTCCTGTATTCATTCCTATTTATGTGTATTTTTGTGTTTGCTCAATTTACTTTGTATTTCTATTTAAATTTTTACACGAGTTTCATATATACTGTCTTGATATCTATTTATGTTTTATCTTTTTTACTTCTTTTTTCTTGTGTTTGTATGACTGAAACTAAAAAGACATTAAAGCTCCTTTGGGGACCTTTCTGTTTGCCTTGATTTTTGCACCCCCTGTGGACAAAAAGATTCCTCATAATTAGGGATGACCACAATTAATCGATTATTGATTAATTGATTGTTAAGTTATTACTCAAAACACGCATTTTTGTTATCAATTTTCCGTCACGTGGAACAAACATCATGTGGTCTCATATTACACTCAGCTATCAGGGAGGTGTTTTAAGTTTAAAGCATGTTTCGATGGGAATCAGCTGTTAAAGGTGTTGCGCACAGCAGAGACGCTCAGCTGGCAGCTGTGCGTCAAGTCTCCATGTGCGCTTTTTTAAAGAGGATCAATACAAAACTGCTGCCAACAACGACACGGACACGAAGGTTGACAACTTTAAACAGGACATTTCCCCACCTTTGGATATGAAGGCAACAGACTGCTGGGAAATTCAGGTACGCTATGTTTGCAGAGCAGGAACATCAGAGCCGTCTGAGCTTTTCTGCAGCTGGACTGATTCTGACCTGGTTGCGCTCCCGGCTGACACCTGACTGAATACACGTGTCTATTTTTCTCAATAAGAACGAGTAGACAGAAAACTGGACACTGGGAGTCTGAAGTACATTTCTGTTAGTAGTCTCAGCCTTCACTTTATAAGATTATGTCCGCAGAGAATATTTTATGAGCCTGATCATTGATATTCTGCATGTCAAACATGTACCTGTATTCAATACAGTCAGTTATATGCATTTTGTTGCTGTAGAAAATACAATTTAGGGGGAAAACAACGTATTTAGCATTGTTTTTGACGTAAGAATAATGATGTTTTTTGAATCAATTAATCGATAATTGATCGTTAACATTTCCAAAAATCGATCATGGAAAATACTTAAAATGTAAATCCCTACTCATAATTCTGCTTTGGTGATTCAGTACATCTAGACATAAGTAAGTAGTGTTTTCTGATAAAAAAAACATCATCCTGCTATCTTCTTGGTCAAATGTATCACTCTTTAATCTTTGCCATTATAAAAGGCAACAAAGGCTCTTTCAGAAGTGTTCTTTAACGCATAAGCTTAAACCAACACAGAAGCAGCAAAGGTTACAAGCATTGTATAGAAAATCTATGTTGTCAATGGAGGCCTCTTTTTGTTTTTGTAGCTTATTTAAAGGCATCAATATTCAATTCAGTCTGTTTCATAACAAGCTAGAAACTCCTCACAGGAGCTTTAAATGACTTAGTTCATTTTCTTCATTTTCGTTCTGTTAAATTCATTTCTCCACCATAGCACTGAAACACTTTAATGTCTTTCACACCCACCGCTCAAGGTTGAGATCTGGGCTGTACTGAGGCCTTGCTGGCTGGTTGTTTGTGCATTACAGTAAAATGTGCAGCAGGAGAGCTGAGGATTGAGAGTGATCACAGCGCTCTGCTGCAATGCAGTTTAATCTACAGTATCTGCTGGCTGCTAAGTGCTCCTCCTCCATCACAGACACAGAGCTTCTGTAAAGGATTAATGTTGTTAATCAGGTGAAACAGTGCCAGCGGGGGCTGTTTTTTGGTCTACTCTGAGTAGAGGTCTGTCTCCAAGCGGGGACCACCTATGACTGTGTGTCCTTGGTTCACCTGCCTACCTGGGAGGTGCTTCTCTCCACCTGAGTGAACACCTCTCTGTATGACGGTCTTTGTCTGTGTGAAACCCCTTTTCTTTTTTTTTTTACTTCTCTGCGTCCTAATTACTCCCCTCACTCCCTCCTTCCTTTCCCAAACACACTGAGAACGAGAAAACAACCTTTTTCTGAGTAAATGTGAGCATGAGAGGGGAAAAAACAGTCAGAGCGAGTGGAGGGAGTGGGAGATGGAGGAAGAGAGATGATATCGAGCATAATTCATTTCCGCACAGATATTGTAGAGCAGTTTCGGGATAATTAGAAGTCAGCTGCAAAGGACTAGAGAGGATTATTTTCTTTATCATCATTCATTTAATTGGTTGAAAAAAAAGAAGTTGTGCAGCGCTACACATTCAGCAGAAGTATTTACATCAGACCTCTGAAGACTTTCTGACAACAGAGGAAACAAACAACACCGATGGTACAAACCAGAGATGGATTAGAACTACAGATACGCCTTTATCCTTCACAAATGAGGTGTAAAATATTTCAAGAATTGTGGCTTCTTTCATTTTGAATGCTCGGGGAGGTTTTTTTTCCAACAACAGCCGAGACATTGTGCATATAGTCGAGTACAGGGGATCAAATGTGACTATTAGATTTCAAAAAGCAAGAAAATTAGACTTGCAAAAACCTTTGCAAATTACTGTAAATACATTCCTGTGTTTGTATCTGTTCTAGCTCTAACGTACTGGATTTTTTCCTGTGTGATGAGGTCAAAAAACACATTTTGACAAGGAGAACTTTATCCGTTTTATAAGTTTATTACTGTGCTCTGTGGTGCAGAAAGTGGGAAATATAATAAAAGAGGAGACTAAACTAAAGCTCAGAATTACAGTCTATCATACAAATTACAGTATATGATGTGTAGGTCAAGTAAGGCTTTTAGGGCCTGTGTCCACTAACAGCGTTTTTAGCACTCAGTATTTTAAGGCACAACATCAACTCCCTCACCGACCAATCAAAATCAAGTTGGGTACAATTTTCAGGTCTGGAGCTGATGCTAAGGATTTCTGCTAAGGATTTCTATCAATTGGGTTTGTGTTTTCTTTGTAACATTCCACCAAATGAAAGCAAATATGAAGCATACAGATTATTTAAAATTAGTCATGATGGTCACAACTAAGAGAAGCAGAAGTGCCCAGAGACAATTTCTGTGACCTCGCAACAGTTAGCGCCTGAGAAAAGCTTTGTGAAATTGAAGTTGCATTTGCTTCCAGTGCAAAAAATGGTGTAAGTGGACACAGGCCCTTAACTGGAGACTCATTTTTGTGATTCTTAAATAATTAGAGTTGTTTCAATACCAATATTAATTTTCAGCTTAAATTGGGGTATTGATTTTTGGCAAGAATGCCAATCAATGCACCAACACCCTGGCCAATTAGCCCTCAAAAATGTGGCATTTTGAGGCAAATTAGCATGTGACAATACAGAACTACCATGTGGTGAGAGCAGACAGTAAAATGTTATTTCAAGTGAGCTACATTTCAACATCTGGTGATTTTCTTAAAATATTATGTATTTTTATTAATCCAACTAATATCAAAGACTAGGCATGGACCAATACTCAAGTCTAGGAATTGGAATGGCCATCTGAAAGGACAAATGGGCATCATAACATAATTTTAATTACAGTTACTTACACATTATGGGGAAGAATATGGGAATTTTGACAACTATGACTTCTTCATAGCACAATTATTAGATACAACTCTTCTTTATGACAGCATTTCTGATCCATACTCATTGATACACTCTGAGTTGAATAATTTAGAGTTCCTGTTATATATATATATATATATATATATTTCCCATCATTGTTAACATTTCACTATTAGTTGCAATAGTTAAGTAAAAGTGATAAAATATAGAAAAACGAAGCAAGAGTATATTCCTATACATTTCAAAGGAAGACAGGCAAAGCATTTTAAGAGTTTGTTGTTAAAGGTTTTGTTGATTCTGTTGTGGTTAGTCTAGAGTCACAATGAGGTCATCTGAGGCAACCCCAGCTCTAGTCCAGTTTCTCCTGACTCTATAGTGTAACAATATACTGAGCTGGCACAGACTGATTCAACATACCAGCCGTGAGAAAGCAGTGATCCAAAGTGGTGTAAGCTATACAAGCCATGGGAAAGCAGTAACACTCCCAACACACTACCACATAGGCACAGAAACGTTTATAAACATACACACACCCTTTCTCTCACTTACACACAAACAGTATAACATGCCCGACTGCCAATTACAGCAGTAATGGCTGTGGGAAAAAGTGTATACTCACACACAAACACACATACAGTAACTGAGACTTCTAAGCTCAAAGTTAATAGCACCCAGTTGTTCAGTGCCAGAGACGGACCCTGTGGGAGGAGGTGGGTGGGGGGATGGAGAGTGGGGGTGCGGGTGGTGCTGAAGCTTAGACCAATGCAACAAGAAGAGCACCAACAAACACACAGGGTAGGAACAATTGTTTCTTGAGTATATATTAAGTTTTATGTTTGGGGGGGAATTCTACCAACATTTTTCATCAAATCTTTTTTTTTAAAACACTTCAAAAAGAGACACACTGTAACTGTGAATAACATAAGAACTACAACACCCATCAACCTGCGCCTCTTTTCTATTTTACTTCTATTCTTTTTGTCCCCTACCCTTTCTTTAACTAAAGTGTCCTTTACAAACCTAAGCTCACTTTCAGGGACATTTTCTGTAGTTGCTCTCTGCCAGTTCACCCCTCTTAGCGATGTCCTACCCTGCCAGCTAGCATACTCTAAAGAAAGATCTGAGTCTTAGGAAAGAGGATGTAATAATAGAGAACGGCTGGGATAATGTGGGCCAAAAAAAACCCACAAAAAGCAAAGCAAAAAAAGGATGAAAGATGGTAAGACGGAGCTGCAGAGGGACACAGATGGCAGGGAGGAGAAGGCGGAACGGGAGGACAGAGATGGAGGGATTGGGTGGAAGTTGAGGCGCTGGATGTCTTCCTCCTGTTCCATCAGCAGAAGCCTGTTGGAGGTAAAGCGCAGTAATGAGAACAGCTGCAGTGGGTAGACACAAACACACTCACACACACTCACAGAAGGAGGAAGGAGAAGAAACACACTCCTCCAGCCACTTATCCACCTGCTCTTCATCAGAACGGCCACATAAACACACTTTCACACAAGCAAACACACACCCTCCCTCTTACCCTCACACTCGAAGGCTTGCAGCTTTGTGGTGTAAGTGGGGCCCAGCCAAGAGGTGTAGCTACCCAGAACCCTCTGCAGGTGGTGGGTGGCATCGCTAAAAAGCAGATCGGATTCGCCATAGGCGGCTGAGCTGAACAGGCTGAAGCCCTCGGTGGCGTTGCCAAACACATTCTGCAGGAGAGAGAAAGTGTGACAGGACTGAATGCATGATGGCATGCATGGATGTGCGTTGGAGTGTGTGTTTCTTTAAGTTTGTGTGTATGTGTTTGTGTGTGTGTGTGGCCAAGGGATCAGCACAGGAGGTATCAGTCATCCTGGCATCTCCCACACACACTCAAACACACTGTAAGGAAGAAGGATGGCAGTTTAGCAGAAACCTGCGTTCTGAGACGTGCTGATCGATAACACAGACTCCACCGAGATATGAGACACACAAAAACACTCAGTCAGAGAAAAACACTCACACAAAAACACAGTTGATGAATTTTCTGCCCACACCCACCTGTAAACGCTCCAGGAACTTCCAGACGCGGCACTTGTCCTCCATGCGGACCACCACAGCGTTAGCAGGGACAGCTGCCAGGTGACATCGCTCATAGTCGTCCAGCCCTGCCTCGGTTCCATCAGGACACAGTAGCTTCAGGTCCTCCAGCTCCAGATCCAGGGCCCAGGACTCTTGGTTCTTACCTGTGCAGGGGAAAGGTAAAAGTGTGCTAGGTTTTTAATCCCAGATTAACAAGTATTAGAGTTTAAAACCACAGTGTTGAACTTTACAAAGTACAAACAGTTCATTATTCACAAAGAACTGTTAATTAATTGATGACTTGCTAAAACCCAATCCCAGAATATTGAATCATAGGCCAGAAAAAGTAGCTGTAGCTGAAAGGCATGTTAACTCTAGCATTTCCAGTGTTTTTAGCATGTTTAGGCATTTTAGCATTACGTTGATGTAGCAAAGTGGATATTTAAGACTTTCTTTGAGGATTTTTGTTGTTAAAGTGACAGAATTAGATACAAAATTG
This sequence comes from Notolabrus celidotus, assembly GCF_009762535.1. NCBI lineage: Eukaryota > Metazoa > Chordata > Actinopteri > Labriformes > Labridae > Notolabrus > Notolabrus celidotus. The sequence continues at coordinate 6,561,060 of NC_048293.1, read as the reverse complement.
CTGACTCAAAGCAAAAAACTAGCTTACTAGCTAGTTAAGCGATTTGGTAAACGATATCCACAGTCAGAAAGAAAATGAGGATCCTCCTTTGGCTTACATCAAATTGAATACAAAGATAAGTTGTTAAAACATAACTGGAAAGATTGTCAGGTGTAGTAACAATATCTCAGTGAGGTTAGACTTCACAAATCGTGTTGTAGAGCTTATTGTGGCTAATGTTAGCAATCCATGCTGCATTTGACAAATTTTTCTGACTGCAGTAGAGCTGAATCTGAATTTTTACATCATGTTATATCATATTTTTAATTTCGAGGGACCTGGTTGTCCTCTAAAGAATTCCAAAAGCAAACAAAATGCTTTTCGGACCGACAGATAATCAGAGGAAAAAGAAAAGCCACCTTGAAGCTACATCCTCCCTCCCTAGACGACAGCACAGACCTTCTGTGTTTTCTTGACCTCTGTTAATTGGCCTGACTCTGGACATTTCTGAACCATATGACAAAGCATGCTTCGTTAGGCAGCCACAGTGTTTGTGGAGCCAGCGTCAAACTGTTCCTGCTCGGCTGAACCAGCAGAGTCTGTGTAGCGTGACTGTGATAATGATCACCATTAATTTAGGATGTAGCCCAAAGCAGGGAGCAGATGCAGCAAACAGAGAATTAGGGCATTTTTTTTACTGGACAAAAACATCCAAAGCACTGTCCCTCTCTTCCTGTCTACATCTTATTTGTTTATCTGGCTTTCTCTCTTTTGTTCTCTTTTTATCTAATTTGAATCTCTCTGTTACTTTTTCTGTATTCATCTCCTGAAAGTAAACATTCATCTACCATAAAACATTTAGTAGTATTCTGTTCTCAGTGCTCTTGAATTAACCTACTGTAACATACTCCTGTTCTTAGAAATGTAATGAAACACTGACATCCTGTGTCGAGACAGGGACTAGCACTATCTGTTGACCTGAAGTTACCTCATCATAACTCATGTAAATCATAAAATCATTTATAACCAGTCTCATAAATGCACTATAACACTAACCGTCCATATTGTCAAACAGCGTTGTGTGTTTGATGAAAGCCACATCGCCAAGGTTCTCTGCCACACACCTGAAAGAAAAACATAAAACACATTAAAAATGACACAGTTGTTTAAAAAGTTCAGATAAATCAAAACATAAATAAAATGGAAATCAGCACACTTGGCAATAAATGTTTACAACAGCATGACCCTGAAGACTGTAAGTAAACTCCCTCTGCTGCCTTTTGTTGCCCTTAAGAATTAATAGCAGCTGCTATAGCTCTTTTATTCACACCTCAAGTACACCTACTGCTACAGAAAAGGCCATTTAACACAGTAATATGAACTACCATTAAAAAGTTCTGAATCACTTGTTATACTGATTTTTTCTTCTTAAATACAACAATGGATTTTTTAAGGTGAACACTGTATCAGCCATGTTTACCCCAGAACACCCTTCGATTTTTAATTTATTTAATGTTCCAGAAAGGTGCTTGCATTTGGGCTCTACATATTTTGTGAGCCCATTTTACTTCACTACTCAGTGGTGTGTTTGAACTGAGGGTTTTCAGCCTGTGGTAGGATAATCTGATTTACAGTTATCTTGCTCCAAGTGCTAACTTTTATATCTCATCTGTTATGAAGTTTAGAATAGCTTTGCCAAAGCACACTATACAGGACCCTGATCCAGTTTAAATCGTCAAAATGTTTCGTATCAAGCGTCTAATTTCTTTAACCGATTCTCTCTATTTGCCCTTCAAGTTGTCCTTTGCAAACCCTTCAAAATTAATATTTAAAAGAGGACTTTTTAAACCCAAAAGCTTGGATCCTTAAAAAATACAGAGTAAGCTCTCTGACTGTCATGAATCACTTTTTGTGGCAGGTGATGTCACACTTTTGGATGGTATATCTCACACAGCTCCAATCCCTTATTTTTCATTATAGAGACAGTTGCCTGAAATAGATCTAAAGTCAAGGTAACTCAGACGCAGAGGTTGTAGCTCCACCTCTAGATTCAGTACCTCAGCGCCCCAGCCTCCCCATAATGCCTCTCCTTGAGGTTGTTGGCACAGATGTGTCGATCGTTCTCATCTCCTATGCATGCCTCGCACAGGTTTTTGGGGTTGTTGCCCCTGGGGTCATGCTGGGGGTCCTTCACACCCGGCACACAGCTGTAGCCAAATAAATTCCCCACGGCTGGTAAAAAGACAGAATCAATTAGATTGATAGAAAACACTGAAGGAGGATCTTTTTTTTTTCTTGTCCTTTGGTTCACATACAGCCAGTTTTAACCAACCTCTTGAAATGTAATTAATGAAATCAGGTCTATTAAAGAAAAGTGTCAAAAAGGAAAAGGTCAACCCTTGACTCAAAACATTTTGATTGAAAACAAAAATGAAAATTAAAAAGAAAGTAATAGTTTGAACAGAAACACTTCAGCTTTTAGAAATTGTAACAGCCATTTTAGCACGTTTTGCTGTCATTGCCACCGGATATAATTAATTGATGGCAAAATGAAAAAAAATCAGATTGATTGGAAATTAAAACTTTGATTGGTTTCACTAAAAAGGGCCTTTTTTGTCAGAAAATATAGCTTACTTGTATCCTGAATGGGATATTCATGGTTTACTTTCCTCTATTTTATAGTGTTGTTATTCATTACCTGGTTTTCTGACCCCTTTGCTTCACATCAGTGTTTTGCTCACCCTTGTTCACTATACATTCTCCCATGTTTTGTTAATTGGCATATCTATAATACGAACTCTCATCCTGCTTGCTGTCTTATGGAGGACTTTCTTTGGACATCTGTCTGTGTTAATATGAATTTTTTTGTATTCACCGATGTGCGATTTGAATATATTCACACATATACAGTATTTATTTTATATCAATTAGATTAAAAGATTATAACTCACAAATTACAACAGAATATCACTTGAAAAGACTTAGCAGCATTTTTAAAAGCAATTAAACATTATGCTACATTTCTACATTTTCTTGTTGTCAGCAAATTAAATGATGATATATTGGAGTTGTGATCCAAAGATGATGTTTTAAAGTGAATCATTTATTTTTATGTTTTTATGAAGAGGATAAATACCACAGCCTTATCCTTTAAAAATACTCATCAGTCTTGCTTATTTCTCCTTCTTCTACAAAATTATAATCTTCCAATGTGTCCTTTTGCTCTCCAGTACACACACACACACACACACACACACACACACACACACACACACACACACACACACACACACACGCACACGCACACGCACACACACACACGCACACACACACACTCTCATGCACATTCCTATCAGTCTCACCCTGAAAGACACACAGTCACTGTTCTCTAACCTCCTCTCCTCTTCTTACCTGCAGTCTCCTCCATCCCTTCACTCCTCATTCCACATCACTGCATCCCTCCTCTGAACCTCTCAGGTAGCTCCCACACACTGAACCCGCACGCACACATTCTAAACACATTGATCCCTCCCGTCCCGCTCTGTCTCACCTTTAGGGAAGTTGCACTGCTCCCCTACGCTGATCTGGGAGGTGTTGACAAGGTAGCCAATGGGAACGGTCCACCCAACCGTGGTGCGCATGCCGGGGTGACAGGTGCTGCGTTCATGCATCTCCAGCAGGGACAAATCCGAGGAGGAGCGGCGCGCCATGGCCACCACGTAGTAGCTGATTCCATCTGTAGGGAGAGGTGGAGAAAGACGAGAAAGATCAGGTGCCAGTGTCTGGACTCCACAGGGGATTGAATTTGCTGCCACTCAGGGCTGACTCCCTTCGATCACCCTATCTCCTTGTAGAGTCTGAGCACCTAAGAGACTCTAACCATTGAATCAATATCACATCATCTCTGTCAAATCAATATTGATCTTTACTTCATTAACTTATCTCTCCAGATTGACCTTGAAATAAGATAAGAAGACAAGAACATCATGACGTTATCGCACAGCCTCAAGAAACATGTACAATTTTGATCGAGGTGGGTATGAACAAGTTATTAAAGCTTGTATTTTGAGATTCTGTATCGACTGTTTTGAGCTCGTACTCAGAGAGGAGGACATGAGACGGGTCAGAAAACACTCTCTGAGCTTTCCTGAGAACAGGCGGCTCAGGTATTGACTTAGAGGGGTTTTCAGTGACCTTCATGGAGGTCTGAACTAAACGAACAAGCTTAGATTTTACCTGTGCAGGGAAGATGTCATACCATACTGACATCCCAGACCTGATATCCAAAATCTGTTAATCATTTTTAGCTCTTATCCCAAGTTTAGCCAGCAAAACAAGCAGCATGATAAAACCAAGATACACTACTAATACAGAAATACAGCAAAATACAGACACCTAAATATATCCAAACATGTATTACATGCATCCATGTAAAGCTGATTAATTTAACAGTGTGATTATAGGTCTCCCCAAAGATCAATCAGATGACTGCAGCTGATTTAGAGTCCTCTTTAAGACCGGGAACGTGGATCACATCACTGTCCAGTCCTGAGGTCTTTACACCAGCTCCCCACCTGTCAGAGAATTGATTTTAAAACACTACCTCTGGTTTATAAAGCACTGAATTATTTTGGGATCAAGTGCATTAGTGATCTTTTCACACAGTATGAATCATCAAGACCGCTAAGGTCGTCTGGAACAGGTCTCTGGTCTAAGTCAGATCCAAAGATGGAGGCGAAGGGTTCATTTTTTTTGCTCCAAATATCTGGAACCAACTCCTAGAAAGTATTAGGTCCGCTTAAACTCTCAGGTTGAAGACTCTCCTGTTTAAAGCTGCCTTTTATTAAATCAATATATTGACAAATTGTTTTCACACCTACACTTAACCTAACTTTTATGCTTGTATTTTATAATTTGACCTTCTTCTATTTTTTCTCTGCCTTTCTTTCTAATGGCTTTCTTTAATTACTTCTAAATGCTTTGTGATTTTCAAATGTCTTTATTCAGTGTTTCATCTGACCTTGATTGTCAGTCTTTTCATGTCTTGTATGAAGCACTCTGAATAGCCTGGTTTCTGAAATGTGCTACAACAATCTTGCCTTGCTTTTCCTCTCCTGTGTTCAAGCTGCTGTAGCTTCAACCCCTCTTGCTCTTTGTTTTTACCTGCTGCAGGGCTCAAACTTACCCGCTCCATTGTAGGACTCCCCTGCAGACAGCTCCAGGCCATGGCAGAAGCCAGCAGCATAGATGTCATCTCCGGACATGGTGCATGCATCTGCTGTCCCATTCTGACAGGACAAAAAAACACATTTGCTCTGACTTCATTGAAAATGCTTGTCTACAGTATACTTGCACCACATATGGGAGATGAGGCCTTCCTCATTTAAACCATGCTTTTGAAAATATTGCAAGTGAAATGTTTTCCTAAAGGCCTTGTTAACAGATATGTCTGAGTTGTACAGATGATTAAAATGTTGACATAAATGTAGGAAAATATGAAAGATCATGCAAATAAAAAAAACTCAAGAGAGCTGCAGAGGATTGTGTGACTGTCAACTACTACACACAACCAGAACCTCTCACTTTTTTCATTTGAGTAACAAAGTTGAAAACAGTCACTAGGCACGACGCCTTTCCACCCTTATATTTTTACACACCTTGATTTTGTCCATACACTCTCTGGTGTTCATGCCCCGCACACATTTCAGAGTTCCTCTTATATTCCGAGCTGTGGCGTTCCCGGCCAAATCCAAACACTTCTGCTCTTCAGCATCAGACAGCACGCACCAGGAGACTGAACAAAAGAGAAAAACGTATTAGGATTATTAGGGCAATACCTCAAACCTTACCTTTGAAAACAACTAAAACATGCATTCATTCAAACACTTTACAAAACATTCTGAAATGTCTGTTTTTGTAAGTACCTGTAGTTTTATGATGGGAGACACAGCTGACAGACAGAAGATGCAGAAGGAGGAGAAAAGCAGCAGGCAGTCTTCTCTCTAGACGCTCCATGTCAGCTCTGGTAAAAACCCACTGAGGAAAGTCTCTCTAATGCAACAGAGATGAAGCACAGGTAGATTTACGGGGGGGGAAAGGTCACCGTGTAACCCTTCCTTTCTTATAACCTGGTCCTGAGACAGAGGAAGAGGGGGAGAAAGGGTAAAAGGTGGGAGAATGAAACAGATAGGCTGGATGTAAAAGAAGAAAACATCACATTATTCCTCCTTCCCCGCCTCTTCAGTCACAGTCCTCAGTAGATAATCCTTCCTCCATCTCATGATAGCAGTATAGCATTTCTTCCTCCAATTATCCACTGAGACTGATCCCCGGTGGAGAGGATAGAGGGAGACACACGCAGGCTGGGGGCAGTTCAGGTCACCTGGCTCAGAGTGTCGACCCTGGGTCTTTAATTAAAAAAGCAGCGGACAATGTGTCTCTGTGCTGGAGCCGTGTTTGAGGAGAACAGATACCGGCTGAGTTCTGCTCCAACTCACTGGAGACGAAAGCCCCAGGTAAGCAAGAACAAACAGCACTGACTATTGTCCTCGCCCACGGGAGCCAGTGGAGGAAATCATATCAGCTACTTGATACAATTCTGTCTTTTCTCTCTCTGCACACACACATTCACTTACTGAGATTTTTCTTACCAGCGCAGCTGAGCCAGCTGAGTCAACAAAGATCAACAGTCAGTTTGTTCAAAGCTACAACTAAAATGAATTCATCCCCCAATATTTTCTAATAGTTGCAGTACAGGGAAGTCACTTCTGCAGTGAGCTGAAGAGTTGGTTTTAATGAGGTAGAGCTCCAAAAATATTGGAACATATTTACCTTTTATGCAGGATATTTTTCCAGAGAATACAACTGTGTAATTTAATCATCATTATTTTCATAGACTACTGAGAGATGATCATGACATGAGAAACGTCCCACTATCGAAGGTATCTTCGACTGATTGTGATCCTATTTACAACAGTGTAAAAATATTTTCATACAAAAGTTTGCAAAATTGTTAGACACTAACACGTATATATGTCCTATATTTATCTAAATCTGAATGCATTTGTGGACGGTTAAGATAAGAAATACCTTTTTGCACAAATAATAAAAATCTAACATATTACATTAACAAACACTGAACAGCACAATGCACACCAACCTAATATGGTGTATTAAATGTCACACATGTATTGAGCAGCGTGATTTTTTTATGCAAAAGTTGCACATCTTGATGATTTTTTGCATTATTATTATACATAATTTAATACATATATGCTTTGGTGGATAGTTACTCAGGATATTGAGATATAACAAATAATCTGTCTATTGAAAAAATAAAACAAATATATATATATTGTAGATGGGGAACTTTTTGTTTTTGTTCATTTTTGTGCCCACTGTGGAAAAATCAGTATGGCTTATGCCTTTGCATATCTTGTCCTGCTCATGTGGAAGTACTGTTTTCTGAACAAACAAACAAAAACAAACTCATTCTGGTGTATTTTAATTGACAAACATATAATTTAATAAGAATCTTTTCCATGGGTGATGCCAACAAAAGATGTCTCAGCAACATGTTGTTGTGCAATTTGTCTGCCTACCCCACAGCAGAGGTTTCAGGCATTAATAGTAACTGTATAAACATAATCAATCTTATTCCCAACAGTCTTGTTTGCTTTAGTAGAACAGAGGGAGATATGTATTAATTTCAGTCTGTTTCATAACCAGCCTAAAATGTCTCACAGGAGCTTTAAGTTGCCCTACAGGTATCTGACAACCAACAACGTTAAAATTATGCTACCTCTTAATGCATCAGTATATAAAATGCAATAAATTTGTACTGTGTCAGAATTTTCCAATAAGGTGTTTTTTTTTTCTGTTAACACTCTTATACTGGTTTTTAGATATGATTCCAAAAGCAGAACTTGTACATATAATTGTTTGTTCACACAGTGGTACAGACACTTTTACTTACTTTTTACAAATTTACCAACCTACATTCTTCATTCACAGTTTGATAAATAAACATGCAAAACGTGTGAACAAAGAATGGAATAACACTTGAAAAAAATCAAAACACTCAGGTAAGGTGTTTATCATTCTAACTGCTTGTACTTCTATTTTATTATTGATTTTATTTTGTATCCAAATAATTAATTGTTTTAAATTGTATTTGATTTATATTGTTTTCATTTATTATTATTTTTTTCACTTATTATTTTAATGTTCCTAATTTATCCTGAACACTTTTTCTAATCTTCCCGATGTGATGTCCTCCTCTTATTCTGAAAACCTATTTTATTGCCCTTTTAATGCTTTTATTACTTATCCATTTTTATTTATGTATTTATTTCATTTATTTATTTATCCTTGAAAAACCTCTCAACAACGATTTACTGGTCTATTTCCTACCACTTCATTCTGTTTAATTGATGTGTATTCCTTTTAACCTCTTGTGTTACATTTTGTTTTGCATTGTTAAAGTTCCTCCTCCCTGTCGTTCGAAATGTTTGCTATGTTATTTGAATCATTCTTTGTTTGTCAAAGCACTTTGTAAACATTTGTTTTTAAAGGTGCTTTATAAACAAAAGTTATTATTCTGTACAAATAAGAAGTGAATCAATAAATTCACATTCATTGAGTTAATGTAATGATAAAGTCATCAAGTCAGAACTTTTTGCTTTGTTCAAGCAACTTGCAAGAAAAATTTGAATTATTATTATAATAGATGGATGAATGAATGAATGGTCTTACAACCTGTTGGAGGACTCCTCCGCCCCACAATGCACCTCGATGATAATGTTTTGATGACGTCATGAGTCAGTGGGTGGGCTGGGCTGTGGTCCTGCTTTCAGCTTCTTCCATCGCCAGTCACGTTTTTTACGATTATTTAAACCTTAAGCAGGAACATACGAACACCGCAGGATGAGTTAGGGGCTCTACTTGGAGTGTGCTCGGTAGGTGAATTGTATTTACCGCTTTGTTTTGAGAGTCTTCGCTCAGACACCAGGCTGAGCTTTGTGCTGTACGGCTAGCTTAGCTTGGAGGCTATCAGGAGCATCGGGCAGCCGTCTGTCTGCCTGGCGCCTCTGAGGCGCCTGTGGACGGCCAATAAAATCGCCTGTTAATGGCCTGTTAGCAGCTACTGCAAACAAACAGGCCTACAGTCTGAGGTAAAGAACAGGCTGCTGAATGCCTTTTTTAGCCGCATATGTTCTTTTTAACGAGGCTGTGACATTGAAATGTAAAGCGTTAGCTTGCTAGCGGTATTTGTATTATTAGTTATTGCCCATCCTGCTTCTAATGTCAACCTGCAAAAAGAAGGGCTCTAGTTTTTACATCAATTAATATATTGTTGATTATATTGTTAAAATCAATGAAGATGATCATATGTTTATGTGACTATAAAGTAGGGACTGTTTAATGTTGAACTAATAGATCAATTTCAGTCCAGATGGTTGACTTTGAAGTGTCTGCAGTTGATCAAGGATGTGTATCAAGTAAAAGCTTTGACATCAATAAACAGAACTCTTTGTTTCTTTTAATCTGTATGAATTCTTAACAGTGGTGATCATAAAACATACATAGGGTGCATATTGCTGTTGTAGCAGCCTGTGCTCATTTGATCTTGGTTCCCTCTGTCAGTGCACTGAGACATGGAGAGCTGCAGTGTCCCCGTCCTTCTGCTGCTCTTGCTGCAGACTCTGCAGACATCAGCTGAGGGCTCAGGTACAGTGTTTTACTTTCTTTCCACCTTATGATTTGCAGTTTTCAGACTGATCAGCAGTGTAAGTAAACACGAGAAACATCTATGGATGACAGTGGTTCATATTCAGTGAAACCTTGAAGGAAACGGGTAGCCTTTACGTGTCTCTAAGGCACAGATTTATAGACTATAGAGTAACTATTGAAGTTGCATGTTTTATCTCGGTTATACTATACCGGATACTGGGAAAAATAATAGTCCATGATTGTGTTTACATACATCGGGAATACTTAGTAGAGTATATCTGATTCTGTCTTCAATGTCATCTTTGTTTTACTGACGTTCTTCATTCTATCAAACAAGTATTACTATTTGCTGAGCCCTTATTTCATTCATCTGCAGCATGCAGCACTTTAGTAAAGTGAAAGTGAGTGTCATGGTGTTGGTCAAAGGTTTCTTCTTGATCTAAAGTGTCTTGTTCTGAACTTTATATGTATGTTGCTTTTATAAAACCAGCAGCCACAAATTATTTTAAATGTGTACCAGTTTATTCCACCTTGTTAATGCTATGGTTAGAGCTTGTTTGGTCGACTCAAAACATTAAGATCCATATTTTTATACATTTGTGATGCACACAATAATATAATATACAAAAGCCCAAAATGTAACAGATAAAACAAGCCCCCTGCAGAGCTCTGTCTGACCAGGTTAGGACATTTTTCTGTCTTGAGTTTGATTTCATCTCCAATGTACATAAAGCTACAAGAGAATATACAGTCCCACTCCTCTGGCTACATCTGCCAAATGCTGACCAGACCAGATTTTCAAAACTGGGTGAAAAGCTGGTGAGATGGATTCTTTCTGCTGGCGCGCTGCTTTAAAAACTCAACAATGTTTCTGTGATTCTATGAGGTGTGAAACAGCTCGAGTGTATGTTGAACATCTATCCTCTCTCCCACAGATGGACATTTAGTGTGCCTGTGTGATACCCCTAAATGCCAGGACACCCAGTGCCATGGCTCCCGCTGCTTCTCTTCCGTCAAAGTGGGCAGCGGTGGGGTGGAGTTCGAGCGTGGCTGCCTGGAGGGAGTGGAGAAAATCCGTTTGCATTGCTCCACTGCTCCATCTTTCCACCAAGCCATCTACTGCTGCTCCCAGGACATGTGCAACGGCAACACCAGCAGGAGCATACTGATGTCTCTTCTTCCAACAGGTGGGTACATTGATATACAGATTTATTTTTATTTTTTTCCATTTTGTGCAGTGTTCTGATTTTTACTCTCTGCTCACAGCCCCAGAGGGAGAGCCAGTGCGGTATCGTGTGGAGACCTTGGCTCTCTTCGTGCTGGGTCCAGTGGTGGTTCTGGGTCTGCTGTCTGTCGTGTCAGTTTTGGCCTGCAGGAGGCTCCACCACGGGCATCTGCAGAGGCTGCAGGAGTTTGACACGGAGCAGGGAGCCATAGACGGCCTTATCACCTCTAACGTGGGAGACAGCACTTTAGCAGTAAGAAAGAAATGAAATAAAGTCCTAGTCTGATACTTGTAGATGCTGAATCCTAGTAGCCTGACAGCTTCAAGTGATGTTTCATATTCCTTATCTAAACATTATGGCTCATCTGATCTCTGTCTCTGTCTCTAGGACCTGTTGGACCACTCATGCACATCAGGCAGTGGTTCAGGTCTTCCTTTCCTTGTCCAGAGAACTGTGGCCAGACAGATCAGCCTAATGGAGTGTGTAGGTACGTACCACACACCACAGTTCACACGCACCATGTGTAGAGTGGACTCAGGTCTCTGAATAATCTCATAAAAGCCTCACAGACACATCGTGCAACATTCTGCAAAGTATTTGTGCAAGATTACATAACAAGGAAGTAATTCAATCAAACTCTACAGGTGCTGTGGGAGCGATGTTAGTGAGATGTAATCAAATGATGATCCAGATCTGTGCACAGGGGTGTCACAGATGTAATGTGAGGGCAACAGGAACAGGAAGTCATGTTAGTTTGGACCTCCTTTGAGTGACTGTTAAAACACAAGTCGTGTCTTTGTGTTGCTGATCTTGTTTAATCTTGTTGAATGAAAGTATTTGGTCAGATGCTTTCGGATCCAGTTACATACCATACAATACAGTTTTATTTCTCAGTTTGGAACTGGAAAAATGTTGCTCCGTGCAGCTTTTTGCTGTTAATGTTCTGACATCTGATCTGTGGCAGATAAAAATCAGACTCTAGATTGTAGCTGTGAAAGATTGAGGATAGCAGTTTTTAAAATGTCAAAGTGTGGACAGTGATTATGGTTTGAAAACAGCCCCCTGTCTTCTGTCTTCCTGTGAAATGTGTCTCTGATTTTCTCCTCTTTTCATCTCTCTCCTCCAGGTAAGGGGAGGTACGGGGAGGTGTGGAGAGGCCAGTGGCAGGGGGAGAACGTTGCAGTAAAAATATTTTCCTCCAGAGACGAGAAGTCGTGGTTTAGAGAGACAGAGATCTATAACACAGTGCTGCTCAGACACGAAAACATACTAGGTGAGTCACAAATTGTTACATCTTTCAGAGCGGGTTGAGAAAGACTCATTTTTAGAAATACATCTCCTGCGTGGCGGCTGTGATACCAAGAATATAACTGCGGTATTGACATTTGTTCTCATTGGTCACGTTGTCCCGTCCCTCGTCTCTCCAGGTTTCATGGCATCTGACATGACATCTCGCAACTCTAGCACCCAGCTGTGGCTCATCACACATTACCACGAGAATGGTTCTCTCTATGACTACCTGCAGCGAGTTGCCGTGGAGACGTCAGAGGGCTTGGCGATGGCCGCATCGATAGCGTGCGGCCTGGTGCATCTGCACACAGAGATCTTTGGCACAGAGGGGAAACCGGCCATCGCACACCGGGACCTGAAGAGCAAAAACATCCTGGTCACAAAGGAGCTGCGCTGCTGCATTGCAGACCTGGGTCAGTCAGTCATCCAGTGTTTTACTGTCATCCTTTTCTTCTTAGAATCTGTTAGACTTGAGGCTTTCTTTGGTCTGATAAGTTGTAATGTGGGCACCTGGAACTTCTCTTTTCAATTTTCCCCTTCTTTAGTGAATTGGGCCAGAAGGTTCAGTTATCACTTTTGAAAGTCCTGCTAAAATATTCTATGTATCTGCATGTTCCAGGGCTGGCTGTGACCCACTCCCAGGCAGACAACCTGCTTGACGTGGGCAACAATCCAAAGGTTGGCACCAAGCGATACATGGCACCAGAAGTGCTGGATGAGACCATTCAGACAGACTGCTTTGATGCCTACAAGCGTGTGGACATCTGGGCCTTTGGGCTGGTGCTGTGGGAGATAGCACGGCGCACTTACAGCAATGGTAGGCATCGTGCTTCGTGTGCATTTTTAGGACTGTGACATAGAAAGCAAACAGCTCGATGTTTGGCTGTTATGTCAGGAGGGAGACCTCCTTTACCACCAGGTCATCCTCTATGTCCACTTATTTGTGCTGATATCGTGTCCTGCTGTGACTGCAGGAATTGTCGAGGAGTACAAGCCTCCGTTCTACGATCAGGTGCCAAACGATCCAAGCTTTGAGGACATGAGGAAGGTTGTGTGTGTGGAGCAGCAGAGGCCTTTCATTCCCAATCGTTGGTTCTCAGATCCTGTGAGTATTTGTCTTACACTTCCCTGTATTCAATAGAAGTAAGCCTGAATACAGAAAGCCATTCTCAGCTCGTAGCCGTCATATCCTTCATTCATCTTAAAATCTCAAAGCTGACAGTTTCCTCTTACTTACGGTGTTATCTCCCTGGTCTCTGGCAGACTCTCTCCGCTCTGGTGAAACTCATGAAGGAGTGCTGGTACCAGAACCCATCTGCCAGGCTAACAGCTCTGCGCATTAAGAAAACCCTGGACAAGATCCACAGCTCTCTGGAGAAAGGCAAGGAGTCGTGAGAGGAGAGGAAGCAGCTGCTGAAGTCTGAGATCAGCTAAGAAAAGAGTTATTTTTTTTCAAAAGACAGAAAGCAACAGAGAGGACCCACAGAGGAAAGAGTTGTTCAAATGTCATCCAGCCTCATCCTTCTCTTTGCTCTCTCTTTTTTTCTGTGGTTGCCTTCCACCGACATCCCTCTCTCGTGACTTTGAATCCACGCAGACGTTTGGTTGTGCTCTGTCTGAAAACGCCAGCCTTAGCTACAGGACACACACCAATGTGCTCGCCCCGACCTGAACTGTAGACTGTTACTGAGTGTGAACCACACGGATGGCATATTGTAGTACCCCATCCCAACGCTTTAACGCCCATTTATGACTGCTCTCACACACTTGAACACACTCCAAACACTACATAGTCTATTACAATTCAGTTACTGATCTCCAGTCTGTGTTTGTGACATTCTGGTCAGAGACAATCAGAAATGTTTTCATCATTTAGCTTTATCTGAACATGCCAACTCAACACACACACACACACACACACACACACACACACACACACACACACACACACACACACACACACACACACACACACACACACACACACACACTCACTCACACTCTCACACACACACACACACACAGGAAATCACAAATACACTTACAGAAGGAAAAGAGCCAATAGAATCAAAGCTGTTTTTAAACTTTCTAAATATTGCTATTTATGTATTAAATCCAATGCTACCACACTACTGAGGATGTGAGAGACTGAAGTGGGAGAGTTTGTGAAACTGACTGTAAACATATATAAGCATTTACTCTACTGGACTCTGTTCCCATGTTGTCATTATTGGCGCTAGCAGGAAATGATTTGATGTGAAACAGTAGGAAAGCTGTTCCTGCTGAGCTTGTAGGAACAAACGGATAAAATGCAAAGCAAGTACCTGCCAATAAGAGTTAGTCTGTATCTTATAATAAGAATATGAAATGAACTGATCCTCTCTGCCTGCCACACTCCATACTCTCACTGTGGCTCATGTGAAAGAAGTCTTCTCTCTGTGCGGGCAGAGAGGAGTTGAGAGCGGTTTGTTTGCGACAGAGCGGATGTTTTTAAGTTCTCTGAAGCTGAAGTTGGGACTCCATTTACTCCTCATCTCCCATCATGCCACAGTGTACAAGTTGCTTAAAACAACGTAAACAAATTCATCTGCAGTCTTTTTATTCAAGATTCATTTTTCAACAAAGTTGCCTAGGTGTGCAGTTTGAAAAGAATTTGTTCACAGATGCTGGCTTTGTTTTGGAAACAATGTTGCTCTGTCTTTTTTTATATGTATTAAAACATTAACTGCACTCTTTCTTGATTATAGACCGTCTGTGTTATGATTTTACAAAAGATGTCTCAACTCTCAACTTAGAGTTGCTAACCATAGGCTTTTCTGGAGTCCCTGAGCTCCATTGTCTCGTAGGTTCCTCTGAGTCGCTGCTGTAGACTTCCTGCTGCTGTGGACCTTCCAGACTCCAGCTGCTAAGGACGTGCTGGACTCCAGCGGCAACAGCTACTACTACTACTACTGTCTGTCTCGTCACTATCGTCGCTCTCTCGCTCTCATTTTCTGCTCTATCCTTCTTTCCAATCCCAACTCGATCAAAGCAGACGGCTGTCTAACCTGAGTCTGGTCTTGCTGGAGGTTTCTGCCTGTTAAAGGAAGTTTTTCCTTGCCGCTGTAACTTGCTAAATGCTTCGGGGTGCTCTGCTCATGGTGGATTAAGATGAGATCAGAGTCCTGTCTGTAAAATGGGACTGGATCTTATCCTGTCTTGATGTTGGGTCTCTGTTAATAAATTAACATAGTGGTTTAGACCTGCTATGTTTATAAAAGCGTCTTGAGATAACATTTGTTGTGATTTAGCGCTATATAAATAAAGATTGATTGACTGCCTGGGTGTTGGAATCATATCAATCTTTATTTATATAGCGCCAAATCACAGCAAACGTTATCTCTAGATGCTTTTACAAACAGAGCAGGTCTAGACCCAACATCAAGACAGGATAAGATCCAGTCCCATCTTACAGACAGGACTCTAGTCTGATCTCATCTTAATCCACCATGAGCAGAGTACTTTGTAGCATTTAGCTAGTTACAGCAGCATGGACACACTTCCTTTAACAGGCAGAAACCTCCAGCAGAACCAGACAGGGTTAGGAGCTGCCACAGGTCACAGGTTGTAGCCTCAAGTATTAACACAATTTTTAAAATCAGTCCATCAGTTGATTTTTATTTGTAGTGTCAAAACACAACTACAGTCATCTCATGAGATTTTACATACAGAGCAGGTCTACATTATATAACAAAGTCTTGCCTTGCTTATCCAGACAATACTGTACTCTTTAGCCTCCCTGTGGAGATAGATGTCAATCATACTCCTTCACTCTCTTCTTCTCAGCTTTGCTTCAAATGTATAATCTGTAGTTTTTATCTGTTACACAAGTGTCTATAAATTAACACCCTAAACTTGAAGGGGATTCATAGAACATGGAGTGGATAAAACAATGGCTGCTCTAAGTGAGCAGCTGAGGTAGTTGAGTTTATAGCTTGCTAGAAAACGTCATCTCTTGTGCATAACCTAAAGCTCTGCACCAAACGTGTTACAAAGACATCACCACAAACCCTGCATGGCACTGAAAGCGGAGTTAAAAATGTAGCTGTGCAGAAATCACTTCCAACCCCTCAGTCTCCCACCTCGGAGAGAGTTTGGGTCATTTCAGGTTATCTGGTAAAGTCTTGTACGGGTTGAGGATGCCTTTGGGGTCCAGCATGGTCTTGATGTCACTCATCAGAGCCACAGCCTGGCTGGGTTTGCTGTAGTAGATGTAGTTTCTCTTTTTCAGGCCCAGTCCGTGCTCGGCACTGATGCTGCCTTGACAGCCGGCCGTCCACTCGTAGACAAACGGCTCGATGGCAGCAAGGAGAGCCGGGTCTCTGGCTGGAGAGGTGATGTTCAAATGGAGGTTTCCGTCTCCTAAAAGTGCAGATGGAAAGAGAGTCAGGGTGAGTATTTTGGTAAAAAGACGACGCTAAAATAAAAATCATTAATTTACCTAAACGTTATATCTCATGCAAGAAAAATGGGTTCAGAAGCAGGCCCAAAACATGTGCACCAATGTTCCAATTCCTGTTTCCACCTCCGGCAGAACTGGGAATTCTTGGCCCTTCTTCTGGTCTTACCTACGTGGCCATATCCCACCACACTCTTTGCCCGGTCCCCCAGGTGCTCCCTCATGTCTGTCACCAACTTGTAGAGCTGCTCCAGCGGAAGCGAGATGTCGTACTTGTAAGTGAAGCCATCATGAGTCAGAGCCTCCGTGACACGTTCACGCATCGACCACAAAGCCTAAAAAAGGCAGGGAAGGCAAAGTTTGATCATCATTTTAACCCAAAGCAGTTAGAACATAGCTGAGACAACAAACAGGTGTAGTGAATATATTTTTTTATATTTTTTTTTCTTCAGGGCAAAAGCTTGAGGGCTGGTCCTGTTCTATAGTGTCGTTTTTTTCAATAAATCCCTGACGGCTTCAAACAAAACCTAGAGACTTAGCAAATATTATCATCCATCCATTACCATAACCGCTTACCCTGTTCGGGGTCGCAGGAGCCTACCCCAGCAGACACTGGGCGGGAAGCAGGGTACACACTACAGGTCGCCTATCCATCACAGGGCAAACAGACAACCATTCACTCACTCACACCGACAGGTAATTTAGAGTAAAGGTGGAAAGCATGTTTTTCGGACTGTGGGAGGAAGCCACACGCTCTTGCTGTGAGGCAACAGCGCTACCCATTTCACCATCGTGCAGCCCAAACATTTTCAAATAGGGATTTGCTTTGGACAATTTTTAGCTTCCAATGTGATGCTGTAGTGTGTTTGTACAGTGTACAGCTGGATGATGATCTCATGCTGTTTCAAATTTAACTGCAGTACTGTAACCATCTACATTCATTGTAATGAAGGGAAATGTCAACTAATGATCTCTTGCTGCTCACTGAAATCTTTTTAAGAGTTCTTGAAAATTTAAAAACCCTGTCCACACAACAGAATAAGCTGCATCAGATTTTAGCTCAAGTAAAAAACATCTGTTAGATGATTTTGTTGTATATTTGTCGATCAGTTGAAAACTAGCCACTAAGTCTGAATCACATTCGAGAAGGTACCTTTATTTTGGAGTCTTCAGTTGCCACAGTCCCATCAATAACCAATGATGATGTCATCGCCTCATCTAAGAAATTATGCAGTTTCTCCCCATCATGTGTAGCGTCAGATCCAGACGTCTCTATGACAACGTAGAAAGGACAATCTGCAAGACAGAGGGGGTCATTTGTCTGATTGTAATTTGTGTGTCGCTTTTTTTAAAAATACATGAAGTGTATGAATAGGTGTGTGTGTGTGTGTGTGTGTGTGTGTGTGTGTGTGTGTGTGTGTGTGTGTGTGTGTGTGTGTGTGTGTGTGTGTGTGTGTGTGTGTGTGTGTGTGTGTATGTGTATGTGTGTGTGTTTACCAGAAATAGGATTGGGTAGTTTGAGGTGTGTGTTCAGCAGCCTCATGCATTCACTGTCCAGGAACTCATAGGCTGACAGAATTTCTCCCAGCATGCCTCTGCAGAGCTGAAACGTCTTCAAGAGCTGCTCAAACGTCTCACAGCCTGAGAAAATAAAACATCCATTAGACTGTGATTAAAAACTCATTAGCAACATTAGCCACTGTTTGAGCTGAGATTCTGTGATTCTAGTGGAAAGTGGTAATACGAGAATCCTACCCAGAAACACCACATTAACAGATTTAGGTTTCCGTGGACAGAGGATGGACACCGCTGTGATAACCCCCAGTGTTCCCTCTGAACCTATGAAGAGCTGTTTGAGGTCATATCCTGTATTGTCTTTCCGCAGTGTCGCCAAGCAGTCCAGCACACGCCCATCTGCCAACACCTGAACATGCCACATACAAAAACACATCAACTTCAGACCAGTGCTTTCCTCCCTTATCCCTCCTGTGATTTTGATGCAACACTTGTTGTTGCACTTGATTTTTTCTACTCCACATACCACTTCAAGGCCCAGCACAGTCCCATGTAATGAGCCATATCGCAGCAGCCGGAGTCCACCAGCATTAGTTGCCACGTTTCCCCCAATATGGCAACTTCCTTTTGCTCCAAGGTCAAGTGGCATGATGAAGTCTCTGTCCTCAAGGTAAAGAGACAAGTTTTCCAAGACACAGCCAGCCTGACACGTCAGAATGCCTGAAGAAAAAAGGAAAAAGAAAACTCTAAAGTTGAAGTAAAATGAGTTGTAAGAACTTAAAATAGGTTTAAGGTTAGACTTCATTAGTTTGGGACTAACCGGAGATGCTATCAAAGGTTAGGATGTTGTTCATAAGAGCAGTGGAGAGGATGATCTCATCATAAACTGGCACACTTCCTCCAACCAGCCCAGTGTTTCCTCCCTGAGGGTTCACCGCCAGATTGCGATTATTACAATACCTACAAGAGGAAAAATGCAATTTTAAGCCTCTTTAAACTCTAATAAACCTTTCATTCGTGCAGATTTCCTCCAAAACACTAATCATTCTTTACTTTAGAATCTGTGAAACTTCTTCTGTTGTTTGGGGTCGCAGCAACACTTCACTGGAGCCTACAGAAAATGAAGAACATGCAAACCATTAGCCTCATAAAGACAAAAGTATGTTCAAGTGGAAGTGGCTGAATTAATTTGAAGTTATCACCTCTGACAGTCTTGAGCCAATCCACATTACTGGACTCCAGCAGGTCTGGGTCAGTGATGGTTCTCCTTGGTAGGATCTCTCTAAAGAAGGCCAGATCTTCTGGAGTGATTCTGGAGAAAGGGAGTCTCTCTGGGGCTGCAGCCGGGGACGGCTTGAGCTCATCCGCCCCAGTGTGCTGCTTTCGACAGCAGACTGCAGAGTGCCATGAGGGAGTGGACAGAAACTGGCTGCTGAGGCCAGCAGATAAATGTCTGATTGTTGCTGAAGATGAGAGGGTGCTGTGGAGGTTAAGGTGTCTGAGAACTGTTCTCAGTTTTAGGGCTCTTTGGAAATTCCCGGCCATCACTGGAGGGATTGTACACAGTAGTGGCAGAACAAACTGCAAGAGAAGAGTGGGACGTAACACAAGACAGAAGCTGTTAGATGATCAATACCCTCATTTTTTAAATGTAGTATGGAGTTAGAACAAGGTGTGCCAACTCTACAATTTTACTATATATCCCTATACTCTGTCTGCTTTACAGCCAATCCAGCAACCCATTGCTACCCATTGTATCGTTACTAAACTTACAATGCTTTTGGTATAATGTCTAAAGGTATATGCACAACAACGCAGATGGCTCTTTTGAGAGAGCTCTACTGACTTTAGCCACATAGCTGTCATGTCTGTAAGCTAGTGAAGCTAACCAGTTGACAGAATATAGCGAACAGTAACTTTGTTCACTCACCACAACACGCTCACTTAACAATCCGCATCCGTCGCTCCTTGTATCTTTATTTTTGTCATATCTCAGTGCGAAATAACTCACAAAGTTCACGGCCAGAGAAGTTACCTCATTATGTCACCCTCAGTGTTTACAAGTAGCATGTTACAAGACCAGGAAGCTTCTGAGGAAGTCGACGGTGTGATTGGTCATCGAAATGAGGAACGGGCCAATCACGTTCCGTCTTTCAGTGTTAACCAATACGTGTGGGTCTTAATTCGCGACTGTGTAGCCAATCATGACTGTGGACAACGAAGTATGTGATTTACTGAGAAAATAGTTAAATGCTTACCTTTTACCTCACCTCAGGGGAAAAGCTAGTCCTCCTTATATAATACCTGGACTGAGAACAAACTCTTTAGGTTGTTTAAATTGCAGAATTACAGAAAATTGAGATATTTAACACATTTACACGTAACATCAGGAGGTAGAGATTGGGAATAGTTGAGATAAACATAATTTAAACTAAAAAGGCTTTTAACTGGGGCAAAGTTCAGCTCAGAACATACAGAACAGAAGAATATTTATTAAGGTTAAACAATAATTTTTTTCTGCTGGGTTTGGAAAAAAAGTCATTATACCCATCGATACTCATCAGTAATTGAAGTAATTTGAGATTATGGCTAAATCTCTGTGTTTTTCAATGCCTTTGTATTAAGCAATGTTATTATTCCCCTTCGTTCCCGTTATCACGGAGAAGTAGGGGAAATCTGGAGGGGTGGGGTAGTGTTGACATTCAAAATCTCTCTCCAAACTGATGTTTATATCACGATTACCAACAGCAGCTTTAAATCATTCTTTTTAAATTTGATACGACCTATTTTTTAAGAAAAATTGGCATTAAAAATGCACTGCACAGGATTCCAGTATTGCAACTAAAATATCATAAGGCAACTCAAATAATGACAAGTTAAAAAAGTATGAACATGAAATCATTTATTTGAAATTCTGATTTATTCCGCATGCACTCTGTAAAGTACAAAACATGCAACATCTTTTTAATTCTCTTTTTCCAGCATGTCATCCTACAGTGACTGTAACTCCTTAACTTTTTGTTCTCTGATCATCAAAATCAATTTTAAAACTTATACTGCATCTCGTACTGTAAATTCCCTGAATACAACTTCAAGAAAGCTTTTTATGTTAATATAACAGTCCTCTGTGCTCCAGGAAAGCAACAAGAAGAACAACACCAGTGGAATACAACAAATCCAGCATAGGAGTAGAAACGATTTCAGGCACTGACAACACTGTCAGGGGTCAACACAGAGCAGGTCAGGGTTGAACTGAGGAGGAACGTCTTGATTCACCAAACCCAGATAACATGTCTTCTCGGGGTGTAAACATCTGCATCCCAGGTAATCAGAACTCTTAACTGCGATACGTAAGAGCTGTCTGGGTATGTACAGCGTGCAGTTATTTCATGCTTGAACACTTACATGGCGAACAGAACATAGAAGCAAACACCCAGACTGGTTTAAGTCACAAAGAGTGTGATGGAGATGTGAATCTACAAATGTTTTTGAGCTTAGCACCTCATCTCCACATACAGTGTATGTATTTGCATTTGTAAAGAGTGAGTTTAAGCTTTAAGATTCTTTGTAAAACCCATTGTTGCTCCTGGTGTCCTTGGCAGTATCATGTCACTCTTGTAGCAGCCTATTGGTTTAACATTTTTCCAAAACACTTCCCAAGTTCTGAGGAAAGATCTTATATTAAAGGGCTATTTCCAAAGCGTACAACTGCTGCTTCTCACAAATGTCTCCCAACTGCAGCGACGGTTTCCAGCAGGTCTCATGAGACTACTTTAAGCCTTGAAGACCACAGATTCCAGCTCATGGCTTTCATTTCAGCAGCATAAAGCTCCCCTTATGTTAACTTCACTGGCCTCACAGTTAACCTCTTCAGTTTGGACGTGACGCGTCCACACTGAGCTGCTGTTGGTCATATACTGAGATGAGCTTCTTGATGTGCGCTAGTTTGTTGTGAAGATATTCACAGCGAATCTTCTCTTGGTTGAAGTTGGGGTTGGACTAAAAGGAGGGGGAAAAATGTTATTGATGCAGAACCAAAAAAGTAGAGTGGAGTTTCAGGCATGCAAAAAATGTAGGAATTAGTGCTGAAAAGACTTAGGATTGTTGTTACCTTTTTAATTTTGCGATACTCTTGAACGATTTGATCTCGAACCGTCTGCAAGAGAATCCAAAATAAATACATGGGTCATAAAAAAACTGTGTTATATGATACATTTGTTTGCTGAATTTCCCAGTTCTAATGTGACACTTAACACTTAAACAATGTTTGATCAATGTTTTACCTTGTACTTGTGTGATTGGCGGTGTAGCTGTTTGAGCTGCGTGTCCAGCTCCATGAACTGCCGCGTCACGCCGTCAATACGGGCGTGTATGTCCCTGTACTCGCTGTACTCCCTGTTGAAGTCCAGCTTGTAGTTTTGCCTCTGGTCGTAACTTTGAATCCTTGTGTATGACCTGCAGCAGAAAGAAATGGATCCGTGAAGTGAAGTATTCACATACACATTATCAACAACATGCATGAAAAATGTAATCGACATACACATACTGTTAGTATGTTACTGAGGTTTATGTCCAAACACTCAGATAAACTTTATGTCAAAGTGCAAAGAAGGTTTACTTACGATAAATAGTCTGCTGTGTCTTTGTCCACTTGAAGTAGATTAGAGTCAAACAAAATCTCACTTGGCTCTGAAAGAAGAAGAAACAATGCCAAACAATTCAAACATCAAACCCTGAAGATTGAAAATGAAGACTTACATGTCTACGGGCAAGATCACTCACCTGGGGAGTCCACAGGTGCAGAGTCCTCTGAAAGAGGTTCTTTTTTTCTTTCTTTCCTTTCTCTCCCTCGATCCTTTTCCTTAAAAACATTTAAAACATTTCAGTTAGCAGTGTGTTCAATGAAATTATAAAAACAAAAACTACACACAGCAAAGTTTCCTCACCTGATCTTTGCGTTTATGTTTGCTCTTCTTCCTTTTGATTGTGTGTCTGTCCTGATCAGGCACTACCAGAGGAGATGGAGGGTCAGGAACAGGTTTTGAAAGGTCTGCTTCAGGACTGTCGGGCTCCTCCTGAGTACACGGAAGTGCCGGTTCCAGCCTCTTGACCACTTCTTCTTCTTCTTCTTCCTCTTCTTCTTTCTGACAGACGGCTGACAAGGAGTCCAAGAGCTTTCTAGGATCGAGCAAGTTCCCCTGCTTGTCGTTACCCGTCGTCTCTGTACCGTTTTTATGAGCCAGTTGCCTTAATGCCCTCACTCGTGACTTGTCGCTGCCTGTTTTAGCCGACAGGTGAGATATTCTGGGCTTCTTGCTCAGTAGAGGGTCGGTGTATTCCTCCGGGAGGGAAGGTTTCGGGCGGTGGGCTGGGGAGGAGTTGGGGGTGTCTCGTAGTGGACTGACCTGGGCTTCAGGCACACTGAGAAGGTTTTTTTGTGGCTGAAACAGTCTCCTGACCAGCATTAAAAAGAGAACAAGAATGTGATTTAGCTGCATTTTCCAAATGGCTGATTTTTTTGTTGTTTTTTACATAAGCTATCATCTCTCTCTCTTTATCTCTCTCTATTCCTCTTTCCAACCCCAACTCGGTCGAGGCAGATGAGTGTCTAACATGAGTCTGGTCCTGCTGGAGGTTTCTGCCTGTTAAAGGAAGTTTGTCCTTGCCACTGTAACTTGCTTAATGCTGCAAAGTGCTCTGCTCATGGAGGATTAAGATTAAATCAGACTGAGTCCGGCCTGTAAAATGGGACTGGAATCTTATCCTGTCTTGATGTTGGGTCTTTGTTAATAATATAACAGAGTATGGTCTAGACCTTCTATGTTTGGAAAGCATCTTGAGACAACATTTGTGATTTGGTGCTATAAAAACAAAGACTGATTGAATGATTAATTTATAAGAATGTGGCAGAAAGTATATGTTTGTTACCTGACAAGGATGCGTTTAAGAAGCTGCTGGTCTCCTGAGGTGTAGCCCGGCCAGTCCTTCTGCAGATCTTTATACAGGCCATCCTTGAGACCAAATGTGTTGTCTCTGCCACTGAGCTTGCCAACCTGCAAATGTCAACGAACATCAAACACAAACAAGAAAAGAAAGCAGGTTAAGACTTTGCTATGATTGAGCATAATCCTGACTAAAACAACCACATTTCATGCAAGTACAGTTGAATGTCTACGCTATTTCTCAATCACATACACATAGCACACGGCTTACTGCAGGGCTATTGAGACCACGCCCCATACATGCACTGTGCATCCCTCCATCACATGCACAGATGATTTCTATTTTGGATGGATGTCTGCTTATAACAAAACAAATATTTCCATTAAATTACCCTCAATTCCAAGTTAATTCCCAGTTAAACACATGGAAAGTTTCCAATTTGGAATATTCCAAAAATTCCCCAGCTTAACTTTCCATGGAAATTTACCGGATATTCTCCACCCCTTTGCAACCCTAATCAACACTAGACAAAGTTTATATATGGAAAAGGGCCATGAAGGTTGAGGATGTGCTAAAGTTGTGTGCAATGCTTCATATAGACAGTTGCCTCTTGTAGCTGTTGCTGCTCGAGTCCTAACAAGGACCAAAAAAGTAGACCACATCACTCCAGTTCTTAGATCCCTACACTGGCTTCCTGTCTGTCAGAGAATAGACTTTAAAATCCTGCTGATGGTTTATAAAGCACTGAATGGTTTAGGCCCAAAATACATTGCTGATCTGCTACTACTTTAGGGACTGAAAGCAGACCAGTACCTGATGACCTCAGAGGTCGAGGTGGTTCATAGAGTCAGAACGAAACATGGTGAAGCAGCGTTTAGTCATTATGCACCACATATCTGGAACACACTCCCTGAGAGCTGCAGGTCTGCTCCAACTCTCACCTCTTTTAAATCAAAGACTAAGACTTTTTTATTTACCTCTGCCTTCCTATCTTAGCTCATTTTAACTCACTTTAAATTAAAATTTTAATGTAATTTTTAATATATTTCTAATTTTCCTTTTCTTTTCTGTTTTATCATATTTGTCATTTTAATTGTGTTCTTTTATGCCTGCCTGAATGTCTCCAATGCTTTTAATGTTTTAATGTAAAGCACATTGAGTTGCCCTCATGTATGAAAAGCGCTATACAAATAAAGCTGCCTTGCCTTGCCTTGCCTTGCACATCTGCCTACATGACTGAATGGTGGGGTGAACTAGAAAGTGAGCTGGTGCAACATTCTCAACCAGTCTGTCCTGTTAACCGTGCATTTGTCTGGTACATCATGTGATGGCATAGTAAACATTCTTGCAAATCTGTTTGACTCCTGTATTATTTAGTTGTGTTTGAATGTTTATTCTTTTTAACTAATAAGATAAGCTTGTACAGCACTTTGGTCAACTGCGGTTGTTTTAAAATGTGCTATATAAATAAACTTTGACTCCGACTTGACTATTATATTGCCAAGTTTGTAGGAATTGGGCCAACAGCCTTCAGGGGTTCCATCATGGTTCAAATAGTATTCGGTTAGAGCGACCTTGGTGACTTACACATACGGATTTGCACGCTTACATGCAGCCACTCTGAGTAATGCCCTGACATGCTCAGGATGTTCAGGAGTCAGAGCATATTTGAAAGAGGCTTTCAGTCCCCACATTGTGTCTAACAAATTTGATCAATGCTGTGTGTGTAATGCTTCAAGTACAGAAATAATCTTAGAATGTAAACAATGACAAACAGAATATTACCTCCATCAGAACAGAGTCCAGCGTGTCTTTGTCTCCATCTGTCAGTCCGTCACTCTGCAGCCTCAGGATCAACTCAGGCCTCTTGTACGGTCTCAGAGCCAGCAGGTGTGTCACTCTGTCCCTGAGCGGCCTCCCCTGCAATTCAGCCACGCTCTTCCTGTGTGACGTGTAAGTGCTCTTCCTCAGCTTGGACAAGCCGACTCCTTTCCTGATGTTTCGGACCACAGACTGGGCCGGGTGTTGGGGCTTTGCCAGGCTGGCCAGCGCTGGGGCTGGGGCTCGCACTGTCACCTTCTTGACTGCAAGGAAGCAGGAAAGGTCACGTCAGAAGCAGCACTTAAGAGTTGTATAGCCTATAATAGATTTACATTTATATGAGGTTCAGAGGGGGATTTTTCCATCATCATCATCGTCATTTTAACCTTGCTTTTTAGAATGAATCAGTGTGTTATGAGTGTGTGGAACCACTTCTTGAAAAGGGTGCTTCTTGTGGTTTAGGTCTGACCAACTGAAGAGGAAGAAAATCACCTTTTTTTTTTTTACCTGTGGCAGAACTGAGGATGAAAAGGTAAAAGACCTTGTTTCATCTCTTCAGAAACCCACAGATGAGTTACAAGGATGCACACACACACACACACGCATATACAAACACACACAGGTTTCAGTGAGCAATAGCTGCTGTCTAATTCAGGAAATAACCACACAGTTGCACCAGCCTGAAGCAAGCGAGGAAGTGTTTTTTTTAACAAGCCTCCTCTGAAAAAAAAAAAAAAAAAAAAATCAAACTAGTGTGTGTGTGTGTGTGTGTGTGTGTGTGTGTGTGTGTGTGTGTGTGTGTGTGTGTGTGTGTGTGTGTGTGTGTGTGTGTGTGTGTGTGTGCTTAGAGAGACAGTGACGTTGGCTGAAGTATCTGTTTCGGTGGAAGTGGTTTGGCGGTTACAAGAAAGACAGTGATGACACAAAGAATAGTGGATTTCTCATGCGTTTGCATTTTTCTCTGAGCTTGTTTGTCAAAGTTTGTTTGGTTAGTATGTTTTCAGAGACTCAGCATCCTCTCAAAGCACCTCATTATTTATATACGGATTTATAAAATACTGATTGCGCTATATTGAAATTTTCCTTGTGTTAGAAAAGGGGGAAAAAAAGGCTGCATGTCACTGGTTACCACACAAGTTGCTATGGTGACTAATGTAATATGGCCAGCAGTTTTTTTTTTGTTTCTTGGGATATCTTCAGCTCAGAACAAATTTGTCTTCAGGCCAGTCTTACTCCTTCTTGTATAACCAAGAAGACTCAAGTGTGCACATGTGTGCGTTTTTCTGTTTTTCTCACCCTGGTAACGCCCGCTCTGCTTGATGACGATGGCCCCTCGGCTGCGAGTCTCCTCCTCGACTTGGGCCATGCTCTGACGCGCCTTATCGTACGAGTCATCAGTAGCTTTGACGGTCATCTTCTTCTGAATCACCCCGAGACATGACAGCTCCTCAGCCGCCCTGGGAGAGAGAGGAGAGCAAGTTATAGACAGCGATCTTTCAGCAGTCTTCCTGTGTGGTGTGAAGTCGCTGACTGATGCTAACGCTTTGGTCGTTTTCAGCTAGATGCTACCAGAGGACTCTAAACCCATATGTTGTCTCGTGTTATTTTTTCCCATGAGCTCCAAAGATGACTTTGTGTTTCTGTTGAGGCTCAAACAGCCGGTATTCACGGCTCTTGGCATTCATCACATTCACTTCTCTTCATTTCAGGGTCCCTTAGACCGGTACAGTCAGGAACCCTGGGTTTTCTCTGGCATTTAAAAAGAGACACGGCAGAGAGACGGTGCCAGCAGGGTGACTTTCATGCAGCAGTAGGGGAGGAGAGGCATTTTAAAATATTGAAAACTAGTCAGAAGCTCTGCTAATTATAAACATTTAAAAAAACAAAGTAAACATATAATCATGCAATCACTGTGCACCAAACATGATTACAGCCTCACAGTTTTGAGTGCAGCAATAACTGTAACATCTCCCCGGTTTTACGGCAGCAGTCTTTTTCTCTTTGCTTTTCAAGTAGATTGAGCATATTTCCACAGATGCAAACGCTTCATATGCATCTTTTAAAGCATCAAAAAAGGTCACTTAAAGCTCCTGTGAGTGACTTTTAGAGCACTGATTTTGGCGTACCCCTGTGGACAAAGCCAAGTGTCGTGTTTCTTTGCTGATTTGGTCTTGTACAAGTGTAAGCAGCGACTTCTAATGAAAAAACTAATGTAAACAAGGGCTGTTTTTGCAGGCTGCTGTCAATTACCTCATCTTACAAGTATCTGGCAGCAGTGTGAACAGGTATTTAGAATGACTAATGGTCTCTTGCTGTTCATAAAGAAGTGTAAACTGACCACAGGAGCTTTAAATTCAAGAAGTGTACACAGCTTATTTTTGTTGGGGCTGAGTCTTTCTGCTGGGTTTTATTTACCCAGTGCTGAGTTGCTGCACGCAGTCGAAGCTTCCATTTGGATTATCCCGGGCGACGTTGGTCACACCAAAAGAGAAGATCCTCCGATCATCCTTATTCTCTGAGCAAGGGATGGTGATTCTCTGTGACATATGGAAGAGAGGTTGAGACAAGAATTAGTACATTTGATATTTTTCAAACAGAAGTAAAAGTAATACAAGAGAAGACATTATTGAACAAGTCAACCGTTCTTACCCCTTGATTCCCATTAAAGCAGATGGTGGGATGAGAGGAAAGACCCTGGAGGAGAAAGACAAATCATTTGATGTGAGTGTCTTTGGATCACTCAGAAAAACACATACAAATAAAAAGAGGGATAAAATCTCTAATTGATTGATTGTTTCTCAATTCAACGTATAATTCACACCCCAATAAAAAGCATGGATTGCACAATGGAAAAACAATTCCGTACAGCCACGAATGGCTCATGAATTTAAGAAGAGTAGATTTCCTCAAGTGCTGTCACTTGAGTCAGCGGTTGAAGATACAGCGATAATGTTGAGTTAAATATTACTCATCCCCCTGACCCAACCCATTCAAAAATTAACAAAAATGCAATCCCAACAAAGTCCCATTCAAAATGTTAAATGAAAAGAGTTTCTCTCCCTCCAAAAAAGTCCCAGTCAACAGGCAAATAAAAAAGCATCTTCTTGCATGAAATCTGATTGTTTTAGTCAGGATTATGCTAAAATATATTTTCCCCAACTATATTTAAGTTCCTGCTTTATTCACGTTAATTCCCATGGAAAGTTTCCAACTTTGAAAATTCCCAGAATTTGGCAACCCTAGTTAGAAGACATGAGCTGACCAGACATGTCTGATGTTGGCTATCGGCTCCAGGCTTCTCCAGCTGCTGCTAGCATAACACACCCAAATCTCAAACCAAAATGTCTGTTATAAAGTTTGGTTAAAGTACTGTAGGCAACAAGTTCCAACCAATTTGAATGATAAGGCTGGTTCTACTGTTGGTAAAAGTTCATTGTGAAAGAGATAGTGTTTCGATTGTTATAATCAGTGTGTTTATTATTATAAATGAATGACAGAGTTCCCTTTAAAAATGGATCTCCTTTAAAAGCTCTGCATCCAGGCAGATGTTGATAAAAAAAGCAGGTTGTTGCCTCCTATTTCTTTAAATTAAGCAACTACCCCATAATCTGTCCCCTAAATGTTTACATCAGTGGTGTGCATGACTGTCCTTTGAAAACATTCAGATTGATTCTAAACAGAGCTCAGGATATAATCATCTGTTCGTCAATTTCAGCAGCCTGCCACACAAGAACACACCGAGCGGAGAGAAATAATAGGCTGTCATCTCTCACAGGGGGGAATTAGCCTGTGGAAAAGAGCAAAAATGACAGTCCAAAGTGACACGTCCGTGGCACGGGTGGAAACTATGTGATTACTAGAATTTAATTGACCTTTTCATGGAGATGGTTTGCAAGTCCACCTGTTCATTTGAGCCCTGAGCGAGTCAGGTGGCCTGTAAACAATTTGGCACGGCTACATGCAGAGGTGTAATCAGGCCATGTGGGTCATGAAAACACACAAAGAAAGAACAGTATTTTGCATGTTGGGCTCTATGTGGTGTCATGCGTCCTCTCTCTTATCATGAAGGTGTTACATTCAAAACCACAGGTATGACATCTTTCATTAGAAAAGAATTTCAGGCCGTGATGTTCATCACGGAGGAGTTTCCAAACTGTGTTACAAAGAATTGAGTGAATTGAGGAAGTGAACATCACTCAGACTTCCTGCCGTGTCTGATTCATTTCTGGTGATTCATTCAAAGCTTTGAATGGAAGCCTGTAGAGGACAATATATAAATGGTAACATATGGATTAGTCAAATAATCTAAGGTCAGTCCGCTCATCAAGGCAGCTAGTGTGTCAGTTATTCTCTAAATCATACATTAATGTTTCAGTTTGTGTATTTGTGTTCCTGTAACATTAAAAACTAGCTTCAAATACAAATACATGACCGAAATGTTACGTTCAAGTGACAAAATACCTGCATCCAACTACTTGCTCTTTAAAAAAAACCTCAAACATTGGTTAAAAACAAATCAGACATGTACCCATACCTAAATACTGTTTCTTAATCTGATGCCTGATCCCTGGGGCTTTTTGTTCTTTGATCTTTTTAACTTTTTAACTGTGTTGTTGATATTTTCTGCCTGTGTTTTGTTAGTCTTGATTCTGTCTACTTGTGTTTTGTTAGTCTTGATATTGTCTGCCTGTGTTTTGTTAGTCTTGATTCTGTCTACTTGTGTTTTGTTAGTCTTGATATTGTCTGCCTGTGTTTTGTTAGTCTTGATATTGTCTGCCTGTGTTTTGTTAGTCTTGATATTGTCTGCCTGTGTTTTGTTAGTCTTGATATTGTCTGCCTGTGTTTTGTTAGTCACGATATTGTCTGCCTGTGTTTTGTTAGTCTTGATTTGTCTGCCTGTGTTTTGTTAGTCTTGATTTGTCTGCCTGTGTTATCTTTTGTAATTGTGTATTGTATGATTTGCAGCTGTCAGGTTTTAAAGTCTTATTGTGTCTTCGTTCTGTAGTACCTGCCTTGGGACTACGGATGATATGTACCATATGTGCCAAGTCTGGCGCATTTACATTGATGCTCAATGCATTAACGTTGATTTATGTGCATTGTGTCAACTTAATAAACACATAAATGAAATGTAATGAAACTGTCACCAGCCTGTGTGCAAATAGTGAGAGGGGAGAGAGAGCCTTTCTGCTGCCGTGAACTGTGTTTTCTCCTATCTTTATGTACACAAATAAATAACAATAACTAGACTGTATAGTTGTAGGTCATTATTTTCATCTGGGGAATAATAAACAAATGTAGACCTTAGGGACATTATGGCTCAACTCTGTCCTTTAAAAGTCAGAACATTCAAGCTGCAGCCAAACTAACAACCTCCCAGATAATTAAAGTCACGTAGGTTCACTGTTCAGGTTGTAGCATCTGGAATTAGGGATTCACATCAGGGGACTCACATCACTGAATAATACTAATCCACACAAAAAGACCTATATGCATGACTCAAACTATGAGTTTGAGTACTTGCCTAGGTTAGCTGTTTTACAAGCTATTGTAGTTGTAAAATTTATCAAGACCTGCATTAGCTTAGTCTGCAGGTATTGAGGGTCTATCATGAGTAAGTTCAATAGGAGTGTTTTCATGTTAAGACCATTTGAAAATCAATAAAAGCTTCTGTTATGCAGCTGTTTATGTTTACAGTAGACAACCCACCATCTACAGAGAGGGATTATTGTCCAAAATGCACAACTTACATGACCAGGATTTTCCTATTTATTCACCTTGACATAAAAAGAGTGTTATGATGTGTAAATGAAATTAATGCAGGGTGCTATTTTGCTTATTTCATAAAAATGTTGTCCACGATGTTGTAGACGAAGGTCAACTCTTTGAAATGCCACTTTCATTTTCACTGAAATCTAACTTGCATAAATGGAAAATCCCAATCATTCTGTTAAAACTGCATTTTCCAATTGAATCAATTTTTAAAAAAAGAGGACGTTGAAAAGTAACCGTCAAACAGCTTTTCCATTTAGATTTTCTTGTGGTCACAGAGCTATGAATGTGATTATTGGAGACAAAAGTTGGAATTATCATAGGTCCACTTAGGTCAGCTGTGGCTCAGTGGTAGAGCGGGTTGTCAT
Source organism: Notolabrus celidotus (assembly GCF_009762535.1). Lineage (NCBI taxonomy): Eukaryota > Metazoa > Chordata > Actinopteri > Labriformes > Labridae > Notolabrus > Notolabrus celidotus. The sequence goes on along the minus strand of NC_048293.1, from coordinate 6,528,976 downwards.
CTAATCAGATGGTTGGCGATTCTCCTCCATGGCTTTCATAATTTACATGTGTGAATGAGATTAGTTCGATCCTTCAGAGATTGAGGAATTTGCATGACAGCCTTTGTGATCAGTGTATGAATGTGTGTGAATAAAGCACTGTATAAGTCTAGTCAATTTCAATAGCACAGATATTAGTGCAAAATGATGATGCCATTCTGAAACTGTATTTGCATCTTAAAATGTTCTTTTAACAGTATAACCCCATAGGCTGCCATGTTTATGATTTTGAATCTGACCACATTTGTGTTCCCATCTGTTCACCAGAAGCTCTCATGTAGCTGAAGCCTGACTGCAACTCTTCATGTTAACAATAAAATGACTGCTACTCTGTCACTCAAATTCAATCCCACAGACCCTCCTACTACCAGGCTGTTTCCCCCCCTGTAGCCTACTTCCTTTCTTGTCTCCTCGACTCCAACAACACTGATTAACATGTATAATACTAACCAGCAGCTTGTAACGACTTGGCCAGCAGCTTGTTCCAAGCATCATCACACAGTGAAGCGTTTCCGCATTGCATTATGCAACATGTATTCCCATTTCTGAGCCAAAAGGAGGCTCAGAGGAGACAACAAACGAGAGAGGTATTGGGGAACTTCGGCTGAAATGAAATCCACAAGCCTACCTTACTCGCCTTTTCACCCCCCTTATCACTAGGTTTTGAAGTAAGGCTCTCCTTGGCGAAGTGGTACAACAAACCTAACCCTTCCTATGTGTTTGGGGTGATTATTCGAGGAGTTACTGTTAAAAACAACCTTACCTTGCCGTTTTGAAAGGAGCCAATCGCTCTTGCCGCGCTGTCAGTGAGTTTAACGTGAAAAACAGAGACGTTACCGCCGCGGATCAGTTTACCGCTGGACAGTCCGTAACACTGGTTCTCCTTCAGCGCCAACATCCCGCCGCATGTCCCCCCTACCAGCCTCGATCCGGACCAAACAAACCCCGCATAAACAAACAAGCATTGGAGAGAGGATCCGGAGAAAACGGTTCCGTGTGGCTGCTCCTCCGCCGCGCGCTATTCTGGAGTAGATCGCATTACGTCATGACGGCTGAACTCAGAGATGATTTGATTGGCTAATAGACATAAATAAACCATTGCGTAGGGTTACGTAACCACTTCTACTTTTTCTGTCTCCCTCTCACTATGCTAATTTTCTTTCTTTCACATGAGGGGATTTCTTTCATGTGATTGAGTGAGCAGGTCATTCATCGTTCTGAGGCTTTCTGAATGGAGACTTCCTCAAGAAATAAAGATGATATTTAGACAGTTTGATTCAAATCAAAGCCCGGAGTCATGATTTAGAAATACTGACGTTGAAATGAAGTGACAAAACCGAAGTGGTTTCCTACATTTTTAATTATTCTAACATTTCGTCTTTTAAAAATAGAGTATTCATACCATGGAAAAACTGGCTTATTTGACCAGATTATCTATTTTTGCCAGTCCTTTGAATCTATCCCTTCCTAGAGTATACAACAAAAGCTAGATTACAATTTACAAGATCAATGCAAACTAACATCCCCTTGGTTCATCATATTTCTCATATTTCTAAGTTTTATTGGTATTCATATTGTTAATGTATGTTATATCGTTAGTATGGTTAATGTTATCATCACCATCATTATTATCACAACTATTATTGTATTATATTATCATTGTTGTATTTTATTTAACTTTATTTATTTTATTTCCTTTATTTAAATTATTTTTTTTTACCTTTCTTCTGGTCCTTCCTCTTGGCTTATATAGCTGTTCCTTAAAGTGCAATTTTAAAGAAGGGCCAGTTGAATTATATGACTGAAAAAAGAAAAGTGATTTTAGAATTGAGATATTTGGATAAATATTTTCATAAAGGTAAAATCTCACTGGATGTTTACAACATCCTAGTATCAGTCACTCCATCTTATCAATTGATTTGAAGCTGTGTTTGTTTGTTATTTTCTTAATGCATATTTTGTTTTACTAAAAAAGAAAGAAAATGTCATGTTTTTAAGATGTATTGAAAAGTGTTATAATGACAAGATATCTCAATAAAAAGAGAATTACAAAAAAAAACAAAAAACAAGAGTGAGAGGATATTACATTACATTACATTTACATGTCAGTCATTTTCCTGTTAACTGTAGGAAGCTATACTCTAATGCCTGCATTGTTCCAGCTTTTCTAAGTACATGTGCCTAATTCTCTCTGAAAAGTGCTTTTAATTTCATCACAACTCAAGTGATAAACAGGAAAAGAAACAACAAACAGTAAAAGGCTGCTTCAGGCCGTACTTCAAGTTATACAAAATATTCGATAATAAAGGTTTAGTCCTAAAAGATAACACAAGAAATCCCCAACATCCTAAATATCTTTTCCATTAGCTAGCTTTTATATGTGTTTGCAAAATGAAGCATTGGTTCTGTATATTTTTTCCTTCTTATCATGCTACCCTCTGAAAACGTAGGTTACTGTCTGTTTGCTAAGCAGAAATTGAAAGTAGCATTAACTGTTGTCTAACATTGGTTCATAAGTCATCAATGAGCTATTTAACGTATTGATGTTCCCCCAGATGTTCACTATCATCAGTCTTCACTGCACTAAATTCTGGGCCCTGTACATTAGCCCTTTATCAAATCCACATCAACATCCCTGCTTTTCAGTTACTGGACAATCAGTAAGAGGTGAAATGATAATTTGTCAGATTCCCTACACGTCAACTATTTAAACTTGGCACATGGCAGTGAAATATTATAAAACAGTTTAAGCTTCACAACCCAAACATGGCATAATGGGAAACAGACAGAATATAAAAACACAGAATAAGGCTTCATGGTTGGATTACAATAATGATACATAATGCTAGGTAGTTCAATAGATAGCATTACATCAGATATGATAGGCCTCATGGTATCAGAGGATAATGTCCTTTGTGCTCAGGTATGTAGCCTCAGCACTGATTTACTTGCCTCTATTTTACTTTTGGTTATTAGTTTGGAGATAGTCCATGAAGCTAAATCAAACGTGCCTCTATATAAGCTGTATCTGTTTATGGTTGTTAATTGTCCATGCAATGGAATTTGTGCTGAGGAGCTCACCAGGCTTGAATGATGAATAAATAGCTCCAATCTCTCTGCCTGTAGACTTCATATTGATGCTATAAAAGCTCTGAAATGTGTGACCCCTGGGTTAAATTTGTTAGGATGTCAGTTAGAATGGGATATCAAAGAAGATGCTACTTTACAAGTTACCTTTAAAAGCACAGCACACACATTGGCAAAATATCCTTGTTTAATACCCATTCTGGACATGTTTACAAGTGAAAGATGTGGGAAACATTAGCTTGATATGCTTTCATGCTGCCTGTCCGCTGCTAATTTAATCAGCTCTAATTGCTGTTTGACTTCATTGCACATCTGGTTTTTGAAGTGTCTCTACTTGTCTGCAGTTTGACATCAATCATGTCAGTTTAAAGAGAAAAACAAGACAATATCAGTGAAATGCTAAAGAGAGGGAACTGCAAATTTGTAGACACAAATCAGCTGTTGCGTGTTCAAATGTGCGTTTGTAATCAGTGAGTGCGTGTGTCTCATTTGTCTCTCGCTGTTGATGTTTGAACACACACATAGCAGATGGGAACTGTTCAAAGCTGACTCATATCAAAGGGCGTCTGAGTCTTTGTAGCACAGTGTCTGCAACAGGTGACATTTTGGACTCGGAACCATTTAAAACTTTGAACGCTCCCTGTTGGCAACCTCACATTGACCCAGCAGGACCGGAAGCAACAGAGGAGCAGCAGAGGCAAAGAGAGCAGATGAAAGTCAGCATCCTCTCAGTGTATGATCTGAAGCCCACTGCAGATCAGTAACATGAGGACAAAACTTCAAATTAAGCCGAACAAAGGACAAGAGTGAACAACAGCATAAAAAGCTCAACACTTTCTCTGCAAAGATTTCAGAAAAGAAGTCAAGATGGGTGCTTTGTTCGTGTTGGAGAAGATGAACAGGTAAAGAGGCACTGAGGAGGGAGCGTCAAGGTGAGTCATGTTCATTTTTAGCACCTTCTTAACAACCTTTGAATTTTAATATGCAGTTTTCAATTACCAGAATCTATGCTGACTCACAATAGGAGATATTTGTGTTAAGTAATGTCTTAGTTTTTGGTTTTATAAGTAGTGTGTTGGAAGTTTTGAACAAGTAGAACGACAGATGAAGACTACCATTTTATATATTATGTATTGAGCTGGTATAAGTGTCTGTTCTTCAAGTAAAAGTTGCCCTTTTTGAGCAACAATCAAAGAGAAGTACACCACTTAACACTAGAAAAAGCATTCACCACGGAGATTACATTGTTGTATCTCCCATTATGCTAGATTTCTAAGTGATACATGTAAATTGTGCACTGTAGGCTGTAAAGCTACAGCAAAACTGTTACATAGTGTGTTTTTGTGAATGCGAATAGAGTCTGACTTTCTTTTACCCTCCAGACATGTGGGACCCCCTGTCAGACTGCAGACCCCTCATCAGTGCATCAGTCTCTGGAAAGCTTCGCCTGGTCCGCCTGCTGGTGGAAGGAGGGGCTCAGGTCAATGCATGCAACCCTGAAGGAGAGACCGCTCTGCTGGCAGCCTGCAAGACCCTGAGAGGGGAGCCTGCCGGGCCAGAGACGGTGAAACTCCTCACCTACCTGCTCAAGAACAAGGTCAGTTTGCAGTGTGTAATATCTACCTATTTCAACCCAGATTACATAAAAGTTTCTACTTTCCAAAGTGCAACACTTTATTGATTTCATTTCTAATGCATGATAAATGCAGAAGGAGAGGCATGTGATACTTTCAATGCATAGTAAACAATGTTCTGATTTTTACTTGTGCTCCCAGTGCTTAAGTGCTCCTCAACAATTGTTGCTGCAGAACACAATACAGCATCCTCTGAGGGAAGATAATAGATAAGTAATTACATGGAGGCCTGTGTAGCAGAGACTGGCTCATCAAGTGTATTCTCACTAAAAGACGCAACAGCAACATACCAGAGTAGATCTCATGAAGAGGGATACTGTATTTGTCCAACCTTGGCCTTATTTTTATGAATTAAAATCTGTAAATGGCAAGTAGGTTATGAAATTTTTTTCGAAATCACTCAAGTGGATTTCTTCAGCCAGCCGCCATGGCACAGCTGCAATGGTTGGAATGCAATTAGAAGCACAGGACTAAAGTCATTGGAAGTCTTCTTTGACTCTATGTGGACAGGGCCGATCCAAACGCACAGGACCAGGCGGACGCACTGCTCTGATGTACACCTGCATGGAGCAGCAGGAGAGCAGGTGGCATCAATCTGCTGGCTGCAGGGGCCGACCCCAGCATGGAGGACCAGTTTGGAGCGTCAGCACTGGTGTATGCCTCAATGCACATCACCAGCCCACACTGAAGGTCAGTTGAAGAGATCCAGTAATGTATTTAAGGAGAGTATTGTTATGGCCTGTTAAGGAGGAGCTTGTTTTAATAAAGTTTGTATACTTTGGGGGCTTTAATCTATGACAAAGATTCACAGTTTAAAAAGGGAAAGTATGATTTTGAGGAAAATGTAAAAAGGAACTAGCATTAAAATAAATGTAATAGAGTGAAAAAGTACAATATTGTCCCCTGAAAAGTAAAGTAACATAACATAAGTAGCCTAACCAAAGTGTCAAACAGTTAAATTATGGAATATTTCTAAATGATCGTCATGAAAAGAGTTAAAAATATATCCAAGGTGTCAGAATCAGGCCCCTTAAAACCCCCACATTTCCCACAGTACCTACAGTCCTGAACCATCTCTGTGTACTTCAGGTGTTGATGATGCCTGTCAGGCCAAGGGCCGTGATATCATTATCATCGCCACAGAGACAGACATTAATGGAGGCCCAGTGACCAGGCATTACCTGAATGTTCCACCGTCTCCTAACACAATCTCCGGTATCGCTGCATGTCCCCGTCTGACATCGTCCTATAAGACGGGTTCCCCCTAACTCACCTAAGGGAGAAAACATCTTCAACTTCAGGGGGGCGGGTGAGTAACACGGATGGATTTGAGTGGCAGATTGAGGAACACACTTACTTACTTTTTATTACACAGGTTGTAACACGTTCAAAGCCAAGTTTTATCTTGATTAGTGTACAGAAACAATCTCCTCCAATATTTTCTATTTCAGTAATACACTGGCTTTTAACATTAGGTCGTGTAATATTGTCCCGTTTTCTGGCTATTTAATTTGTGAATTCAAGATCTGTGCCATCAGCAGCACGCTCTGTTCACATACTGTGCCCAGCCTAAATACATGCAGAGCATTGTTTCACAAAGGCAAGTCTAGACAGATGACAACAAATTCCTGTTGGTTGAAATCATATTAGCTGTGTGCTCATTCCTGAGGAGAAAGAATGAAAATGAGCCTGACTGAGGTTAGCTGAAGCTAACTTGAGTGCTTTGTTACAAAGACAGAACCAACGTTTCTTCTCCTACACAGAAACTGTAGAAGTGAAGTGTCTTTAAAGAAAGTTACACCAGAGGGAAGATATGTGGGCAAAGTGATAGAAGGGAACCATCTGTCTGTTTAAGCTAGCATGCTAAGTTTCAGAACACTAAGCTAAAACATACACAAAATTTGTTTTGTCCAAGCTTTAGATGCTAATGTTGCTACCACAAAATCTGAAATAACAACAATTAGATAAGTTGCCATGAGTTTTTGGAGAAGATGTTGTGTGAAGCTTCATGAACTGAGGAGATCCCCTGACTTTTTCTTTAGCATCACTAGTCTACTCAACATCCCTCGCTCAGGGCACATTCAAGAGAGGTATAATTAGGGTTGTGGCTGATGTGACTGACTGGTGGCGCAATATTTGTCAGGCGGTAAGGCCATGACCTCAACTTCCGCCTCTTTGCTGGGAGTTTGATTGAGTCACCATTTCCAATATGGTGACCTGCTAGCTTTGGGCTTCATGAAACCAGTGGGTAATATCACTGAGACCACATCCATGTTTGTGGTAGGACTGCAATCTACCAATTTGTCTAAGCCTAAATCACTTGTGGATATGGGTAAAAGAGTCTCATCAATCCTTGTTTCTCAACGATGTATCAGCAATACTAAACTGACTGTTGTATTCACCTCCATCAGGCCAACAGGGAAGTAGCAGCAGCAGAAGACTTCCCTCCTGTGGAGCCAAGCCACTGAGTCAGACTAGGACTCCTGCACCCAGACACAGAGGTTTTATCTGAACCCTGGCAGGCCATTCACAACCTGAACCAGGCTTACGAGGAGGGAATGAGGATGGAGGAAGATCAAGACGAACACGAGGAGCCACATTTTCATGAGGTCTGGATGGAGGAGAGAAGAGATCATCAATATACAGGAGGAATTATATTAACAGCTGGCCCGAGGATTTTGCTCTGAGGGGTTCTCAGTCACTCCTCTCCCTCACAGAGATGAGCTCCTCCAAGAAATCCCAGGAAGACTCCCCCAAAAGACAGAGGTGCACATCTATCACTAAAGCAAGCTCAGTCAATAACCTTTCCTCCTGTTCACACCGAAGGAACACCCTCCCCTCTGTTAGGGTGTTCCCTCCTCCACTTCACCTCCCTCCGTTAGTCAACCAATCAGACTCCCACCTCCAGTCCCACCTTCCAAAAGCAGGAGCATGCTGTACCTGCCTCACCCACCGGGCCCCTCAACCCTCCTCCTGTTTATCCAGGGCCTCTGTGAGACAAGGATTCCTCCCTCCGCTGCAGCTCGCCTCCTCCATCACCTCCCTAGTTAATCCTCCTGCTTCCTGCTGTAACAGCGGGAGGAGCCGGCAGTCGCTGCTGCGTCACTCGGTGCAGCTTGAGCAGTTATGAGGAGGAGGAGAAATCCTGTAAGCCTTTAGAGCACCTTCATCCCTGCTTCGTGTGTTTCTCTGATAGGAAGTTCAGGGATGAATGGTTGGCTGCTGTCAGGTTTTTCCCCCTTCATTGGTTCAAAGGTGTTGTAGTTGAGTCTTGCTCAAAACCTGTTTTTAAGTCAGCCCTACATTTTCCATCCTTTGATTACTTTACATAGACAGTTCTTGTAACTCTGATTTTGAAATGAAGTCAATACTTCAGGTGACATCTGAGTCATCAAGCACTTTAGTCCAAGTTGAGTCACAAGTCCTGAAAAGCAGGACTTAATCAGACTGGAGTCTAAGTCTAACTCAAGTACTACAACACTAGTTTATGCACTATAAACTTACTCACAATAGATCCACTTTAAAGAGGTTTTCCTTCTTTAATTTTGTAGTTGTATGACCTTACATTGAACATCATACATGTTTGTTGTACATTTATATGTGTCCCCTGCACATTGTTATTCTGAGTCATGAGTTGAATCAATTAAAGCCCATGTGGGGAGTTTTTCAAAAGGCTGTCAAATAACTTGAAATAAATACTGACGCCTCCTTACTGTATGACCTATAAAAGCAAACAAGATCATCAGCTCAAATACACAGTTGGTGCTTTTTAATGCCTGAAACTACCCGTGAACAGTTTGCCAGACCTGACAAGTGGCAGCACGCTGAAAAAAAAAACAGTCTTTCAGTACATTGTTCAACAGCGGCTATTCATAATGAGTGACACATTAGACTGTTAAAAGAGAGCAGGGTGAGATTTGTCAGAAAATACTACCTTGGTGTGAATAGACAAGATCAGCAAAGTGAGTTTGCTTGCCCACAAGAGGGCGCCAAAGTCTACACAAAACCAAAAGTTCCTTACAGCAGCTTTACAGGCCCACCGTTGTTTGGATTTAAATGTTAAAACTTGCCATGTGAGACCCCTGGTGATTTAATCAAGGGGTTGCAAGAAGTTTACTAGACTCTGTATTTTGTTGTGATGAGTTTCAGGATGCCAGCACTCGTCAGAAGAAGATAGTATTTTTGAAGTGGAGTTGAATTTCTCTCTGTAATGAAACGTATTTTTAAGAATCGGTACAACTGCAAACAAACTGTGGAATGGATGCTTTTGTGGAGGCAAAGAGTAGCAGTCTGAGTCCAGTGAAAGAAGTGTATGTTCATGGCAAAAGGAGTGAAGTCATTTTATTGTTTTTAATATGTATCTACAACAAGGGGGACACAGGCAAAAAACGACTGACACCTTGATGAAAATTGAAACAAAACAAAAAGATAAAATAAAATAAAAATTACATTTATTATCATGCAGTTTTCCCACCTTTTTTCCAATAAGCAACAATTTTTTGTCTAAAGAACTTTACAATATAAAGAAACATACGAAGAAGGAACCTCTTTTTTTTTTTTCTGTTTTTTTTTTTACTACACGAGACATTTAGGATCTGAAACTACCCTAACATGAGATACAAAGCAAACCCCCATGGACAGACTGCCTCATATTCAATACTGCTTTGTCCATCAAGAGGAAAAGTGAGGAAATGAACAGAAAAAAAAAATCTTTACTCCCCTCAAAAAGTTTCCTCTTTACCCTCCCCTGCCCCCTGAATGTTACAGTATTATACATCAGCACGATAGAAATACAGAAATGATCAACGTTGTGACGGCTGTACTTACAGGACATAAAGATAGAGAGATCGACTGCATTTTATACAAAGTTCAAAGTAAAGGGGAGGAAACGCCTGTTCCAGCACTCTCTACCTCTTTTTAGCACAAGAACAAATCTGTCCATTATTTTTTCTCTTACTTTCCCCAAAAACATTTCTCCCCGCCCCATTTTTAATAGATACAAAAATAATCCTTCATAGTAAAGTCTGTTCTCTGGTCCCTGGTGTGTCCAGATTGAGAGACAGAGTCCTGTGTGCCCTGCTTTCACTTTGTGTCGAGAGGGGGGGAGCTGAAATGTGTCGGAGGCAGAAGGAAGTTTACCTAAAAAAAAACTGGCCTCTTTCATTCTGTTCTGGCAAAAATCCCTGTCAAAAACAGTGAAAAATCAGCAACTTTGAGGCCTGTGTCGCCATCTTTGCTCAAAATTACCAAGAACAGACAGAGGAGGGGCGACTCCTGGGCAAGAATCTGATAGAATTTGTACAATTTTTCAAGGAAATGTGAGTGACAGTGAGTTAGCTAGAGGCGTTCAAGCACACTTCAGAATACCCCTTCCTCCCCTCATCCTCTCTGATGCAAAGTAAAGCCCCACCCTAGTTAGTCTGTGATGAGAAGAAATAGCAATTAAAGTCTATAGCAGCTCCAGTTTCGTTTCTCATCACTCATATCATTTCTGAGTAAAAGACACACCATCTCTGCACAATACACACAGTTGCCCCGAATCAGCATGTTTTTCTGATCAACTGTGTGTCGTGATTTGAAAATATCAAAACATGTCAATGATATCAAAATGCATTTTACAGTATTTACAAAAAATAAAATAAAAACCAAAAAGATGGAGGGTTGTACAAAAAAAAAAAAAGAATCTGAGAGAGGCGATGTGTGTGGTGTGTGAGAGGATGCTGGCCCGTCTGAAAGGTGAGAAAAGGAAAAGGACGGAGGGTGTTTTGTTTTCTTCAAGATGCGCAGAGAGGGAGGCTGTTTGTTGCAGTCAACAGAGCAACGACTCGCCAGAAGTCCTTCCTTCCTGGAGCGACAGGTGCACGTACGACGAGAAAGTCTGACTCATGAAAAAAAGAAAGGAGGAAATCCCCAGAAAGCACAGACATTACATCACAGTGTGTCGAGGACTTCTCGGTAACAAAGAGAATCCAAGTGTTTGTTAGAGTCAGCAGAGATGGTAACATCGGCTAACTACCTGTTTGGAGTGAAAGTTAAAGTAAGTTGGAGACGTTGAAGAAGCATGAGGTGGGGTTAAAACAGGGTCTAATTATGGGAGGAGGAGACACTGCGGTCTTGATCTGCATATTTACACACTTGCTACTAGTTCTGCAGTTCACGAAAAAAAACTGGGTTAACACTTAAAAAAAGTAACATGAGTCTGAGACCAATTAAAGTACATCAATAAATAGAGCTGTGCATTTCACTGCATGGAAGCTACTAAAAAAAAAACAGGAGCCCACCTCTTCTTCTGGTTGGATAAAAAGAGCAGGATGTGAAAATCTTTGATGGTTTTAAAAAAGTAAAAAGATAAAAGGCCGATCGAACAGTACCATGATGGGTGGCCTGCAGGGGGCAGTGTGCGCACATGGTGATTATTCTGTCTTGTGTGCACATAAGCTGTCTTCATATAATACAATGTGCCCTTAGAAACAACCACAAATTAGAACCTAATCTTAAAATGATCATAACGATTTCATTAATAACAATAATACAATAATACAAATAGCAATGATACAATACATACACAAAATAAAGGAGAAAAAATTAAAGTTCACTGATCCATACACAACACCTCTGTTAAAAATGTACACACAGAGAACAACATGGAGGGGTTAACAGGTCCACTTGTTGGACCCCTCACTGAATCCGACAGGAGAGCGGCACCGAAAAAAAGAAGAAAAAAAAAAGACGATACAGTTTGAAAATCCAGAGTGGTGATGGAGAAGCTCCAGGCAGCTGCTAAAGATCCAGCACTGTGGAGGGCTGTGTAATCAGTCTCCTCTCTACCTCTCTCTCTGTGTTTGTCCTCCATCCCTCGCTCATTGTCTAGAACCTGACAGGAAGCCAGGGAGGCCGGGGCCGGAGTCAGAGAGGAGGCCCTTCCTGTTGCCTCTGTGACTGCTTCCTGTTCAGGAGCGGCGGGCATCTTGCACGCTCCGGAGGACCCGTCTTAATTAGAGTCCCAGCATGCTCAAGGGCCGTCCCAGAAGGCTGCGCATGGGCCGTGGAGTCCCGAGTGAGAAGGAGGGAAACGGGAGAAGGGGGGCAGGGGGGAAGGTTGGAGAGCGGATCCCATTTGGAGGATTTGGAGGCAGAAGGTGTGTGTGTGTTTTGTGTGTGTGAGAGGAGGGGGAGGCGGTCCAATCCAAGGTGAAGTAAGGATTGAGTTGAAGAAGAAAAAAACAGGTGCAGGGGTTCCAAAATAGAAGAGGGGGAATAAACAAAGTACAAAAAAAAGAGGAAAAAATAAAATCACACACATCAGCGTCATGTTGGGTGAATACTGAAAAGAGAGAGAGGGAAGGGGAGGGAGGGCACAGATGAGTGGATATGTCAACTGACAACATTTAAACACAAGAGGGCGCTCACACCCTGCCCGGCAGAGCTACAGGAGGCACAGACGGGGTACTCGCAGAGGATTTAATACACCCAACTCAAGAATTCAGAGCATCAGAGATTAAAGCCAGAGTCCAAGACGTGTTTAAACCCCAAATTTAAATTCTAAGTTCTGTGAGGAGATTTAAGTCCATATCCAGAGACAGAAGTTTCTATCAAGAGTGAGAAAAGTACGGGAGCCATGAGAGGACATTCATCCATATATTTTATTTACTTTGTTCCCTGTGATCAGTTATTTCTGGTATTTTCAGAAGATCTTGACTTATTTTGCTTGTCAGCTTAAGACAACAAAGCTTGTTTTCTTGAAGTAACGGTTAATTTGGCGATCTAGGAAAAAAGAACAGGCTGCTCACTGTGATTGGCCAGATTACTGGCCGCACCAATGAGCGAAGTTAAGCTGGTTTCCAGGTTTGATTTGTGCTTTGGGTTAGTCCGGATTACATGACGTGTAGTTCCTGTGAGGAGTTTTTAATTTGTTACGAAACAGACTCACACTCAAGTGTTTTTATGACCTTAAGAAGCAAACAAGAGGATAGAAGAACAGTGGCAACTTTTTATAGTTATTCTTAATGCCTGAAACAACTGACTAACATGGTCGAGGCAGATGTGTGTCTCACATGAGTCTGGTTCTGCTCGAGGTTTCTGCCTGTTAATTTAAGTTTTTCCTTGCCTTTTCCTTCCTTTCCCTGCCGCTTGTGGGACTGGATCTTATCCTGTCTTGTGGTTGGGTCTTTGTTAATAATATAACAGAGAACAGTCTAGACTGCTGTGTTTGTAAAAGGCCTGAGATAACATTTGTTGTGATTTGGAGCTATATAAATAAAGATTGATTGATTGACTGTAGGTGTCAGACCAAGTGATTGAATGCTTACCCTAATTCGTGGTCTTCTGCAAAGACTCTTAATGACTGATACATTTGACAAATAAAGGAGATCAGAATGAGATTTTTTTTAAGTAACAGTCATCTACACATGCGCAGGACAAGATCAGTAAAAACGCTGGAGAAAAACTGAAACTTCCTCGCAGGAACTTTAAGATAATATCGCAAGAAACGCTGAAACTAACTTATTACAGCATGCCGACTCTGGGCTTCTGTAGAAAGCTTTTATTTTTTTTTTAATCTGGGTTTTTTGGACTTCACTATATTTCCAGCCTGTGCCCTCATATGGCTCTCCGGGTCAAGAATAAGAAACCATCACAGTTTACAAGGTACAAGAACGAGAACCCTGCTCTCATCTCCGTCATGTTTGATTACCAACTTGACTTAAGTCACTTTAGCTTTCCTCCCTTTTCTTTACTTTCCAGCCAAATAACTTTACATTTCAAACTAAGTAGTCCTGATCTATGAAAATAAACGGAAGTCCATCATTCACTGATACAGAGGGTAAACAATGAACTAAGTGATTAGTAAGCGGCCTGAATGCAAGCAGAACATCACACAAGTGCAATGCATGTGGGAAGCTAATAAATGACAGCTCAGGTTCATTTTAGTGTCCGAACATTTGGCTAGTTTAGGTTAGCAAAGCAGGAACTGAATCCATGTTACATGATATGTGACCTAAATTCTGGCCAACCCTTCATCTAATACCATGATAATAAAATAAAAGGCTGATGCACAAATTGATGAGATTATCAACCCTCTGCTTGCATTGATCCACTGGTTTATGTAAGGACGTTAAGGATAACTGTTAAGGGTCGTGAGATGTCAACCACTCGCTCTACTCACACTTTCGCTTTGGAATGGGTTCAAGAAGTTGCCGCCCATTTCTCCGTCATCTCTCGGCGTTCCAGGAGGGTTGTTCATGCCCCCCATGTTATTTGGGGAGCTCTGGAGGAACACAAGGGAAAAAGAAACTGATGAGTAGGGTTCTGATTAACAGTAACTTTGCTGAGGTGGAATAAAATAAGTGTATAAAGTGTTCTCTTTTAAAGGAACACTCAGCAAATTTGATTATTGCTCACCTTTGGCAACCCGTCCATATCCCCAGACCCTGAGGAGGAGGTGAAGAGAGAGAAGTTAGTTTTTCAAGCTGATCTTGATCCAAAGATAGAAAAGCACTGTTTTAGTACAGCAGTGTGAATCCAGGCTTTCCTTAAACCCACCTAATGATCCGTTCATGTGGTGTGGCTCCATGGCTCCCATAGCTCCCATGGCCCGTCAGGCCCTGGTCCCATAGGGAACTGACAAATAAAAGAAAAAAAAAACATTTCTTACATCACATTTATCACATTCTTCTTCACGTTGACTCCAGCTTGGGGTGACGTGGAGATTATATCATCTATTCCTCCTGGTTGAGTCCCTCTCTGTTTTTGCTGAGCTCAGCGTGGTGGCTACAGAGCCTGTCTGAGCTGGATTCATTTTTGTGTGCAGGGTTGTGCAACTGTAATTATAACTGCGTCCACAGTTTTAGCCAATAATCACTGTGCAGTCTGAACTTGTTACAAGCATGGAAAGTTTAACCTTTCCAGAAACATTGCCTCTTTTTTAAGAAATTACAACTTGAACTTGAATTATGTACGAGACTCACGTTGGGTCTGTTGCCTCCTGGTCCGATGGGGTTCATCATTGTGTAAATGTTTCACTGGAGTTAGTCGACATCTAAAGACAAAAAGAAAAACTTTAGTGAAATCACATTAGAGAGAGTCACTGATGAGACATGTATTAATGAAAGAAGTGAGAATGAAAACATTCTAAAAATAAAGTTTGGTTGATGTGGAGACACATTCATGCTTGTTTAGTGAGGGAAGATGGGACTGTTTCTAACAAGTGTTTAGTGCCGGGGACATAGATAGGTGACGCACCACCTGGGCTGGGCATGATGGGAGTTCCTGGTGGACCTCCTCCGCCTGGAGGACCCTGAGGAACAAAAGATAGAAAGAGGTTACAAATGACACACAAAAGAGAGCAAAAAGATTAGAATAAAAGTGTTTGCACTACATCTGATTGATTTGAACTCACCACATAGTTTCCTGGAGATGAGGAGGAGTAGGCTATCTGCAGGGAGGAAGAGAGGAGAGGTGATCTGATTAGAGAGAGAATTGAATAGATACAGGACGGACTAAACTAGGGATACACTTAACAAAAGAAGTAGATGGTTTATAAACGCTCAGACTGCAGGATGGAGATGTCACAGGAAGTTTTGAGGTAAGACAATCCCTTCAATGTCCTGACAATTATCTTAATATTGTGTAAAACTCCTCAAGTTACAGTAAAGTGAGCAGCACTGAACCTCTGAGCTGAGCATCATGACAACAATGTTTTATTCTTTTATTTTAAAAGCTATATTCTTGGGTATTTTCCCCTTTAATAGATAGGACAGCTGAAGGAAGACAGGAAATGTGGGGGGGAGTAGAGAGTTGGGGAAGACATTCAGCAAATGGTCAAGGCCGGGAGTCGAACCTGCACCCGCTGCAAAGAGGACTATAGCCTCTGTGTATGGTGTACGCACTTAAACCGTTAGGCCAATGGCGCCCCAGATGAGCACAATGTTTGTAATTTGCTGAGCTGCTTAGTTTTTCCATAACTTACAATATATGTTCATGTTTAAAAAGTGGGGGTTTGTGACTCACAGAGTTAGCGTTAGGTCCTGGCCAAGGCCCTCTTCCTCCAGGACCCCTGAGACAAAGACAAAGGAAAACGGAGAGATTAAAATGATGTCAAAGTAAGAAAAATATGAACAGATGAACAGTCTTTGCATTTCAAAAGAGGTATGTGATGTGTCTGATATGTTTCCTTACATGTTCATTCCTGGCATGGGGCCACCCATTGAGTTAGGAGGAGGCCTCATACCTCCGTAATTCTGTCAGACAAATTGTGAGAAAAACACGGTTAGAGGAGCGTACAAGAAGTTGTGATTTATCTCCTACAATATTTATGCTTTTCTTTATTACTGTGTCGCCAGTTTTGAACCTATCCAGGCCTCCTGTATCACATTTCCAAGATTCACACTTCACACAGCAAATCAAAAGACAGCACATCGTATTCATGTAAACCTTCTGATACTGCACTCTCCTCTTATCACAACCTTCTTCTTGACATTAAAAAATAAACAGCTGTTCAGTATGTTGGATGGTTGTACCTGTGGACCCATGGCCATCCCTCGAGGGGGGTTCATCCTCATCGTCCACCCATGTTAGGATGTCCTGCAAGAACAGACGGCAGGGTCACACTCAGACTGTGATCCACCACACTCAACACACTCGTGTGCATGTAAATCCACATATCGCTGCTCCCCTTTAAATCAGGAGTTAAGACATGCTGCAGACAATGCTTTGTGCTAATCTCATTACTTCTAACCCTCCGGCCCCCCTGAGATTGTAATCTGCAGTTAAAACCCCCTGGACCCCTTTTAGAGTCCGACACACCAAGTATCCAAATACATGACTATTAACACAAAAAGTTTCAGGTTAGTTTTAAACCTGAAACTCATTTATCTTTCATCCTAGAGACATTCACTTAATATTTGTCAGCTCTACATATTGTCAGCTCTTTATTCTGCAGCTGGAGGGTTTGTAGCTTTTATCTCTTATAATTGTAAACCGAACCCCTCGGGTATTTTATAAATTTTGTTCAAACTTAAGCTTTAAAGGCGACCTCTCGGGCTCAGGGAACATAATCCTATTCAAAGTTTCGGTGGGATTCGCTGTGTTTAATTTAATCCTTTTAAAGGCATTGCTATGAAACACAAGAGTGATATTTTTACAATAAGATATGTTTATAAAAGCAGAAGCATGATGAGACTGATGATGAAGCTACGGAAAGTGGCAAAGCAACAACTCCTAATGACATCATTAATTTAACATTAAACACAGCTCAGACCTGGACAGGTAACAGAGTATGGATGGTTTGATCACCAGTGGAAGTGTTTGATTCAAGGGACTACATCAGAAAGTCTGAGGTGTGGAAATGCACTGTGGATTTTCCAACAATTTTCAGTGTGTGAATCAAATTTAGATTTGATACCTTCTATGTTTTTTTAATTTCCTTTTGAAGAAAAACTGAAATCAGTGCTTTTTAACCCTCATAAGATCTACTGACACCCTGTTTTTAAAGACTTAAAGAGTAATCAGTTAGTTGAAAACTTGCTCCAAACTATGAATAACAACTGTAGGGGTGTCACAGTGTCTGTCAAATAAATGTAATGCTCTATTGCAGGGGTTCCCAAAGTGTGGGTCAGGACCCACTGAGGGGTCACGAGACACCAATCGAGGGTCGTGAGATGTCTTCCAGATTTTTTTTTTTTGAGAAATCTAAATTTGCTTATTTTACCCATTAATATAAAAATACAGACACAAAATGTTAGTTACATTTGATAATTAAAACCTGCAAATAAGTACATTTCATTAGTTTTCTGCCTTTCTTTGTTGCCAGATGACTCCTAAAGTTAGGGTTAGGGTTAGATAACAGTTAATTATGTAGATCACAAGTCTTTGGCACCTATATTTTGGGGGTTGTTGGCTGAAAAGTTTGGGAACCCCTGCTCTATTGAATAAAATGATGTGCATACCTTGTGGTCTTGTCGGGTCTAAACTGTTTGGCAGGAGAGGCTGAGATCCAGGGATTCCCCCCGGAGGCTGAGAGAGGAAACCAGACATGAAAACAGATTAAAATACTGACTTACTTTTGGCAACACAGATCCTCTGACATGTCAGAAGTCAATAAAGAAAAGTGAAGATGAAGAAAAAAGAGAGCTTCAGTACCTGATTTGGCATTCGCAGTGCGGGGCGCGGTCCACCTGGATACCGTGGCGACATGAATGGCTGAGGAGAGGGGAGGAGAAAAGGGGGTTGAGGGCAGAAAATGTGGGGAGAAAAAGGGGACACAGAGAGAAAGAAAAACATTTTCATTATTGATACCACCCAGAGCACTCAAACAGGGGCAGCACTGAGGACACACAGATGATGGACACAGCGCGGTTAGAGAATGGAGGATGACACAAGATGTCACAAAGAAATCATCGACACATCTGACTGAAACAAAAAAATAAAACACTCAAGCCAGAGTTTGTGTTTGACTGATTTCACAAAGCCTGCTGAAGCACACGCTCAGAGCATGGATTTGTGTGTCTGTGCTCCCTGCCTGCTCTAACTGTGGTGTAAGCTGATTCGGCCTGTGGTCTGCCTGGCGTAGATAGAGACACCTCAGGCCAACAACAATGTCCAAAACCTTAGAGGAAGCATGTCCACACTCTCTCACACAGCAGACAGAAACCAGAAACCACATGAATGAGAGCCGGGCCGCCGCAGCTAACGGGCAGAGGCTTCTCCTCTGATGTGTCATGTGTGGCTACTGTTCAGGAGAAGTGATGTAACACACGCCGAGACAGAGAATGGACAGATAAATGAACACTCTCTTAACTAACAGGCCTTCTATGTGTGTAAAGAAGGTATATCATGTGTGATGTGTCCATAGTGCCTGTCCCCTGGTTTATTTATAAAGCTCAAAAAGAAGTAAGCAGGCAGAGCGAGGGAAGTGTGCTCGTTCGTGTATGTGTGTTAAAAGAGTGGAGGAGCAGATAAGTGTGCAACCCCCCACAAGCTGCTCCGGGGGCGGGGCGAGGAGTGAATAATTCATCGCACACAGGGACAGCCGGGGAGGAGCGGGGCCCTGCTGCCTCTGGACGCTTGGCTTTCTTTTGAAAAAAAAAGAAGGAGCTAGCAACCGTAGGGGTCTACGAGGAGTTAGGCAGAGCAGAGCAGGAGCTAACTGAGCTCGAGGGAAGGAGGTGAAGGAAAGGAGGCGGTGTGCGAGTAGTGAATGGAAAGAAAGGAGAGACTGTGTGCGGGCGAGGGGGAGGTGTGGGGTGGGGGAATGAAAGAGAGAGGGGTGTTTGAGAGAAAGTGTTTGCGTCTTACCTGGCCATGGGGTCCCATCATGGGGTTGCTGGGGTTGTGTGGGGGGGGCTGTGCGTGGGGGGACTGCTGAGAGCCGGGTGGACCCTTTAAGAAAGAAGAGCGATATCAGAGAGGGGAGGGGCCAAAAGAGGGGAAGGGGGAGTTTACACCTGGAGGAGTTACCCGATCAAAATCATGAGAGGAAGGGGGACAGGAGTGGGAGCTTGAGGGGGACTTAAGGTTGAGGGTGAAGAGAAGCAGGGAGATGGATAAAGCTGGGGACTTCTTTCAAATCTGCAGTTTAATAATGAACTTGTTTAGAAAAGCACAGGATTCAAAGCCAAAGCACAACAGGAAAACAGACTCGATTTGCTTTTGAGCCCAAACAAGCTCATTAAAATCAGTGTAAGCATAGATATCACGCAGGATGGCTTTGACATGTGTGGCCGGAGTAAAAGACATGATCTTCAGGCCCCGTCAGTTGAAGGACTATGTGTAGTTTCCTCTCAACCACATTGGGGCAGTGTTGCCAAAGGATCACTGCAACAGGCAAAGCAGAAGCAGCAGCAGAAGCAGCAGCAGCAGCAGGACAGGCACTAGTGACGACTGGAAAGCTCAGTGATTAAAAAAAACGAGTCATAGATTGGAGGTTTGCCTGCTTATTGTGAGCTTCTTTGACTGTGTAATGTAATGTATGCAAGCAACCCCCGACCCTCTCAGCTCACTGCTGTGTTATTGCTGACATTTCACCCCAGGACAAGAGGTGAACGACCCCTAATAAATAACTCTGCAACAGTTTCTCTTTCCATGTGTCCTCCCTCACTGTCAGGACTTGCCTCAGTGGGTTTCACTGTAACATCCAGTTAGCCAGAGCAAGTGTGTTTTCAAGTTTGAGACTCAATACATGGAAGACACGAATGCTGTGAAATATAAGTGGGTACCAAATGTCTAGAAGTTACATTTAAGTGTTAAAAATTCACAAACTGGCAGACACATTTGGCTTTGGTTACAACTAATGATCATTTACTTGATTCATCAATTAAAAAGAACATTTGCGCCAATAATTTTATCTCCTGATACCCGTGCTCAGGCTGCTTGTTGCATCTATTGTTAGACAGACTCTTTCCTAAAATTTAAAAGCTGTACACAAAACTGTGAAGAACTCATTAGACTGCTGTGTTGATGAAAACACAAGACAAAGGAAAATAAAAACAAAGATTTTGTTCAATGTAACAGCACTGAAATTATTGATTTAAAATATTTCACCACTAAGTCCAAAGTTTTTGTGACTGACAGCTGATCAAATAGGGTTGCTTTTGGTACTGCAGATTTTTCTGTTTGTAGCTGAAACAATGAGGAAATAACTTGTTAAGTAGTATTAAGTTTACACCTAACTTTATTACTAAACCCCGAGCTGTGTTAAATACTTCACGTGTCTACAATCAACGAATCAGGGAGATCGTGGTATCTGTTGTCATCAGTTGCAGTTCTATGTTCTTACACAGGCGCAAATTGTCGTTGTTTATAATGCACAGAGAAAGCCCTCTGATGGACCAGAGACCACGGGCTAAACAAACAACAGCATTATTAAGCTACGCACGCAGGGTATGAAAATACTGGGCTTTAATTTCAAAAGTTCTCCTGAGAGTTCTTTGTGGATCCGCTCAATAGTGAGCAGTGGACTCTTGTGTCTCTTAGCGTCAGATTACACACACAATGCATTGCAAAGATGGTAAACTCAAAGACAGAGACTTATGGCTGATTTATACTTCTGCGTTGACCCTACGCAGCAGGGGCTGACGCTGTTCTGAGAACTACATACTTGTGCGTGGATGTGTCCGTGTCGCGCAACAATACTCTGCAGAAACGCTTGAGGGCAGTGCGGTCTCTCCGATAGTCAGTATGCCGCCGAGCGGACCAATCACAGGGCTTGTGGTCTGTGTCGATTCGACTCATAATTACATTTTGGAGGAGGTGCTCGTCTGCTACATGCATAGGCCTCTTCGTAGGTATGGGAGCTACACGTACTTCTGGCGTAGAGGAATCAGGCTTTACTCCGTTTTAAAAATAATCGCACACTGAAATGTGACTAGCTTATCATTTGAGAGAAATTCAAGTTTATATAATTTTAAATTTGGTAAAGCCTGTTTAAGGGCTTACTTCTGCCAGACATGATTAATCTACTTAAGCAGATCTAGCTTGTATGGGCACTATGCACCTGCTCACCATACATCAAATATTCTGTTTTTCATCTATTAGCATTTGTTATTTGGTTCTAGTAGAAATGTTAAACATCTCTCTGTTTTATCATGAGAATTTGCAGCTTTAAAAAACATTACCTCCAGCTCTGTGAGACATGTAAGTTGCAAGGTTTTTCTCCCCTGATATTTGACCAAAAAAAAGCAGAGGAAAATTAAAAATGGTAATTGTTGCTGCTTTTTTCCCCCCTCCACTCAATATTTGGTCAGATAGCTCTTGATTTCAATACAAATTATGTTGATTTCTGCTCAATTTATTCAGCAGAAGTTCTTTTACAGCTGATTGTGTCAGAATTATTTACAATTACAGTCTGCTGTCTCTTACTTGAAGAAAAGAATAATTATGCAAAGTAAAGTATCATTAAAGGTAAGGTACTGATTAGGTTTCAGATTTGAAACAGAGTCTAATAATAGGAGCAGTGCTGAAAACCTCTTCAGGATGACTATGAGCATATCTGCAGCAAACAACCAAAGCTCTCTCTTACAGTAAGGTCCCTTGAACACAACACGCTCACACACAAACACACACATGCACACACACACAAACCTTCGCCCAATCTCACTCCCCCACCAATGTTATAAATAGCACTTCCATGCATCTCTCCTCACCCTCTCTCTCCCCCCCACCCCTCCACCAGCTTATTCACAGTTGTACTCTCACAAATCCCCCCCCCCCTGCACATTGCCTCATTCTCAGCAAGCAAACAATGGAGTGGTAGATCGCCACAGAAACAAACACTGGGCCCCAATCCTGGTGGCACTGATCTTTCACATTTCCCTCTCCTCCTCCTCTTCTTCTTCTTCTCATCCCTTTTCATCGCTCTCTATCCTTCCTTCTTTCCATCCTTCGACTTGCTTTTTCTCTCCTGCTCTTCTTCATCACCTTATCGTGCCTCCTGCCAAATGCCAGTGCTGTCCATCACACCACTGCCTCACTGAAGATGTGTGTGCGTGTGTGTGTGTGTGTGTGTGTGTGTGTGTGGTGTGTGTGTGTGTGTGTGTGTGTGTGTGTGTGTGAGTGTGTGTGTGTGTGTGAGTGTGTGTGAGTGTGTGTGTGTGTGTGTGTGTGTGCCATTCTCCTCACTCTCCAGACAGCCATCTCCCACACTAAAACCTTTCCCTTCACAGAACCGAGATGGGTCAGAGACAGAGACAGAGATGGAGGAGTGGAGGGAGGATGAAAACAGGGGGACGGCTGAATCGTGCATCGGACCCACGGCAGCCCGGCGAGGGCGAGCCGCACATGAATGAACGACGTGAGCATCACAGGCTCTGGTGGGTGTAAATATCAAGAGCGGAATAAATAATGTTTAAAGAAATGTGGGTAGACAGGAAAAACAAGTGGGAGAGTTGGAATCATGGTGACATCTGACCAAACTTAGATTAATTATCAGGAACTCAAGAAGTTTTCACAATGTGGTTTTAAATCAGCCGATAGAACTGATAACGAACATTTTATGATACAGCTATGTCTGACTAACTTCATCAATGCTTTTAAAGCTGAACAATCAACTTTGTTTACAGACATTACATAACAGTTTTAACATTAATCTGACAACGTACTGCAGTCTGTTTTCAGAGTGATAAACATTTTTAACGAAGCTCTAAAACTATTAGTGAAAAAGTTGTGATTAAAAAAGTTCAATTATAACAAACTACTAAAACAATGTTCTGTTTAATAGCAGTTTTCCCATACAAGGAAAACCCTTTAACTGGTGGCACTAACAATAAAAAAATAAGTATTAAGCTTAAACATTTCTATTACAACTTCATCATGTTCTACCAATCAAATTCAAAGATTGTACAAATATTTCCTTCAAATCTGGATGTTTGATTTTGGGGTGTAAGTAATGAATGAATGGAGGAAGTAATGGATGGACAAGGTGATGGAGAGATGAAGGCTCCAACTTGACGGTGACAGAGAGGGGTTCATTCTTACCTGGAAGAAGCCTGGGGGCATGGGACCACCTGGCATGGCGTCGTTGGGGGGCATGTTGCCCATCACAGGGCTGGGCGCCGCTGCTGCGCTCTGAAAACACACAAACAGGATGATCAGAACATGATGGTTTGAACACAAGTGTCAGCAAGTGTGTGTGTGAGTGGGAAATATGTGTGTACGTGATGCACTGCCTGACAAATTACTACAGGGGGCAGTGTCTGCATCTGCAATCACAGCACAGTCCTGCCCCCCCCACTCCTCTTCCTCATCGGAAGCTTAATTCAGAAAAGTGTCTTCATAACAGCCTTCTGGGTTTTCACTTATTTCTGGCGTGCAGATGGAAGCAGGGGGTGCAGGAGGTAAATTGTGATTTGTTGTGAATTTCAAGGAGAAGTAGTTCATAATTATATTTTCTAGAGAGTCTGATCTCTGGAGAAACCTCTTTATAGATAGAAGAAAAGCTTTACTGACGCATTTTGACCTGTTGTTTTAAATCCAAGGCTCATTCATTGACAAGGTCTTCCATGGATGATGTCATTATAGGTATTATTATTTTAGTTCATCCCTTAAAAAAACAAAACACAGTTATACTTAATCATGGGGTGATCCAAGGAACAACTCTGAAATCTTTGGTTATATGTAAACCTTGTATCCACAATGGTGTATTTACACGTACTACTAAATTTAGAGTATGTGAGGCCACAATCATAGACTATAAATAATGGACGTAGTATCCGTGACGTCACCCATCTGTTCCTGAGCGCCGTTTTGAAGCCAATTGTCGGTGGCAGCCATATTGGAAATGCGGAACTCAACTTGGCAGAGTGTGATGTAAAGAGGCAGAGTTTGAGCCTCCTAGCAAACAGCTATATGTTCCCGTCCGGGAGACAAGTCAGTCATGTCCTTATTTGGGCAAAAACTTGTACTCTTAATATCTTCTGAGCCGTTGCGTTAGAAAAAAATTCACCCCCCCGTACAGTGTGTGCCGATAGAGAAATTAGCTACGTAGAGCCAAGCCGTTTTTTGAACCAGGCTGTAAACATGTTTATTAATGCTGCAAAGATCGTCTTTTTTGAATTGGTGTCTATGTGGTTTCCGGTGTTTCTGCAGCCAGCCTCAAGTGGATTCTCGATGAATTGCAGTTTATAACACTTCCACATGGGCTTCATAGTTTGAGACCGGAGGTTTTCGCTTGGCCACAATGCAAAAGAATAGAGGGTGAGTTTCTGTTCATTAATAACATCTACACATTTTTTAACTGGCAAAGTCAAATGTTCATACTATCTAAATATATGCTTCTATGCTAAACTACTATAAGCCTATACATTTATCCAACATTTCCTCAGCTGAAGAAAAGTCAGTCACTTCTACAGTGAGCATTTTGTTTGGCTCTGTCCTGACACCCTCCTTGATGTAACAGCGCCTTGCGACAGTTAAAAGAAAGGCAAATCAGTGAGATGAAAAAGGAACAGGATACTCCTAGCCCAGCAGAGGATGCTATCTACCTTTGATTCTCTTGTTCAATAGATTACATGTCTTATATCTGTAGCAGATGATTTTGCTGGTAAGGTTGACCACAAGTGTTTCCCTCTCATAGGTGTTACCTGGGAAACCTGCCAAGCCCATTGTTTTAGCTTCTTTAAAAAAAAAAAATATATATATAGGTTTGCCATCTGCCATTTATAAACTAGGAAGTGATCTTCCACTTTTTTCTCTAATCCTCGTGAGGGCTATGCATTACTAGTAGCATCTCAATACCCATTTTGCCATTTAGAGAATATACCGTATGCATCCTTCAAAATAGAAGCATGTTAAGGGGGTTCTGAACCATCAAACAATTTTTACTGTTGATTTTTTTTAACAACTCCTGTAACTTTGCAATCTAGTCAAAATCCATTTTGTATCCTTTCAAAGTAAAAGCTTTTTTGGTTTCTTCAAGTGTTCTGATACAGCAAAAAAAATGTACTGTTGATTTTGTTTTATTCACTCTCTTAAAGCTGCTGTTGGTAGGAATGGTGTAAAAAACGTTACTTTTTTCTGCTGGGTTTGAAGAAAAGGTCATAATGCCCATCAATACTCGTCGGTAGGTGGAGTAATTTGAGATTATTGTGAAATCTCGGCGTTTTCCAATGCCTTTGTATCAAGCAATGTTATTATTCCCCTCGTTCCCGTATGACGGACCAATCAGAGCTTATCTCCAATCCTCTGTCCTGATTGGTTATGGTGCAGTTCCTACTACATCCTCCGATTGGTTAGGTGTCCGGCACTATCATGAATGCACACGCAGATCTGTGCTGGGGGGCTGAGAGGAAATCTGGTTTGGAGGGATCGTGGTAACATTCAAAGTCCCTCTCTCTGAACAGATGTTTACTCTGTGACTACCAACAGCAGCTTTAAGTTAACTATCTAGTGATAATACCTTTTGCATCTTTTCAAAATAAAAGCATGTTTGGGGGACTTCTGATACTTAAAAAAAAATCTGTTGATTTGTTTTCATTTACTCCTTTAACTTTAACAACCTTTGGACATGCTTTTATTTTGAAAGGATACACAAGATTCACTAGATTGTAAAGTGTTCTGATGCATCAAACATTTTTTACTGCTGATTTTTGTTTATTTACTCCTGTAAGTTAAAGATCTAGTGAAAATACCCTTTGCATCCTTTCAAAGTAAAAGCATGTTTTTTATCAATACAGATGACAAAGGTACCTTGACATGAGGCAATAAAAAGTCAAAATGAAAGCACTGCAAATAACAGTTTATATGAGGCACATCTCCAAAATGTGAGCATTAACTGTATTGTGAACCCAGTTGAAGTGGTCTCTGTGCTTTTATAAGCAGAAAGTCGTACACACAACATTCAGCTAGCAGCTTGTTAGCTTGAGCCTCCACAGGTCAGATTATAACTCCTTCTATGACACCTAGATGCAAATCAACAACTAGTGTTTCAACTTTGTGAGAACAAAAATCATTTTTCTGATTGCTAAACGTAAAAAGAGTTTGAGTGTTTCCAGTCTCCTCCACATCACTCAGACAATATGGAAAAACAAAGGTAGAATCTAGGCTAGAGGAGAGGGGGTGAATGATTCAGCCCGGGAGTTAAATATGATATAACTGTATTCTTGTCAACACACATAGATGGAGACGCGTGTTCAGAGTGCTTACATAAGCACGCCGGAACAAACACACACATGCACGCAAGCGAGCCCACGAACGCGCAAACATCTCACACACAAACAGAGACACACAAAGAGTTGCATCACAGCCTCATAAAGTGCAGCCCTTCAGAACAGAGAGGCAGACAGGGGAGAACCGCAGGCTACAGGACCAGAACGAGGAAGGGGGGGGGGTTAAGACCCAGGGGAGGAAGGCGTTCTCACAAAACACACACACACACAGATCTAGCAGCGCACATACTTGATAACACACTACATCCATGTGACAAATACTGTATGCTTGGACAACGACGCACTCTGCCAATTACACGCATGTACACAAACACACCCGCTGCCCTTCTCTTCCCATCTGAAACACACACATTAACTGAAAAATCACACACACACACACACACACACACACACACACACACACACACACACACACACACACACACACACACACACACACACACACACACACACACACACACACACACACACACACACACACACACCTCCCCCCATCTTTATGCTAATTCTGCTAGTGAACATGAGCAGGCCACTGAGTCCCTGGGGAAGAAGCAGGGTCGGCTGCCTCTTTCTCTCTTTCTCTCCTCCTCCTCCTGCTCTTCCTCCTCCTCCTCCTCCTCCATCTCCATCCTCCATCCTCCATCATACTCCTCCTCCTCTTCTTCTTCTTCTTCTTCTGCACTTTTCTCTCCATCTTTTCTCCTCTTCGTGACCCCCCCACACCCCTCCTACCACTCACACACACAGTCAAGACACACATACACCTTCCCCATGCCCCAACCCCTGTACTACTCCTCCCCACCACAACACCCCCTCACCCCCTCCACCCCCTCTCTTCCCCCCCCTCCCCCCCCCAGTAGGGTGTCAGCAGCTTGCAGAAGCTGTTGCCATGGAGACAGGTCCTATCTGCACTCTGTCCCCCTGGCATCCCCCGCTCCAGGAGCGCAAAGAGAGAGAAAGAGAGAGAGAGAGAGAGAGAGAGAGAGAGAGAGAGAGAGAGAGAGAGAGAGAGAGAGAGAGAGAGAGAGAGAGAGAGAGAGAGAGAGAGAGAGAGAGAGAGAGAGAGAGAGAGAGAGAGAGAGAGAGAGAGAGAGAGAGAGAGAATAAGAAGATGCAGGAGAGAGAGTGAGATAGAGGAGAGTGAGTTAGAAGATACAAGAGTGAGGCAGAAGAGGAAAAAAATGTAAGAAGAAAACGCTTCCAGGAGGAAGACTCCTGTTCACAATCAATCACTTGTTCATGTTATTGCCATATAGACTGTTAATGATCTCCTATCTGCGCGTACCTTCCACTCTTTGCTGTCTGAAATTGAAAGCGAGTGGAGTTGCCACCAGCAAAGGTAGATTTAGTATTCAGTCGGTCTTTATTAAAACCAACTAGCCTGAGGAAAAACAAAGAGGATTCAAAAGCGCTGTTTTAGTTTTTATTGTGCTGCCCACAGAGACTCCTATATCTACCTTTGCATTTTAACTCACTGCTAAAAAGTGGAGGACTGTCAGCGAACCCTGTGACAAGGCTGCCTTCTTGAATCAGAAAAACTCTTCAGTGAGTAAATAAATCTACAGGAATTTCTTGTGTTGACATTGATGCAGGTAAACAAACGCTGCTGATAGAAAATGCAGGTGTGAGAACAGGTACCTTCATACAAAAATAAGCAAAGCAGACAGTCCAATCAAATCTGCAGCAGACATTAGTGCTGAGCTAATTAGTTGATATAATGAACAAGTGTTTTTGTAGTTGAGCAGAGTTCTTCGTTTCCAGGCTGGATGTATGGAGAGGAAAGTCTGTGAGTGTGAGCTCTGGGTGGCAGCAGAACTTAAAAAAAGGCTTTCATGCCTGACATGCAGCAGGAAGGAGAAGAATACGTTTCTTTCATTGAGGCGGGCTGAAAGTTCAACAAAACCCACGGGACACATTTTCAAATGTCTGGGAATATTTACACTGTTTAAACTGTGAACACTATTTTAATGGCTCTCCTCGGCTGCGCTGCACAAACACAGTGTCAAAGCATCTCTGAGCCACATCTAGACAGGAATAATATGACCCCAAGTTTTTAAAGCTACCTGGTCATCAATAATACAGTGTACAGGACTACAGAGCTGAACTGGACCTTATCAGTAGTTTGAAGCTAAAACGGGTAACTTTAGCATTTTTGGGAGCTGTTATGTAGCATCTGTAGCCTCTTTACACTGATCTTTAGACTGCATATAATATACAGAAAAGCTAACCATGTGTCAAACTGGTTCTCCTACCTTAAAAGGAAAGCTCCCAATAAGTTACGAAAATGAAAATTCTTGTCCGAAACCAAAAACTGAAAATGAGGAAACCAAGGCCGAAAACCAAAACACCTAACGAAATTATTATGCCAATTATTAGTAGGGAGACTGGGGACAGTTGTAACATTTCACTCCTTGGATTTGAGATTAAGCCATGCCTTTTCTGTTTGTGTTGCATGGACATTTTCTAGGCCGTTTATTAGAGGACACCTGAAACTAGTTTGTATAGCAGTTTGAACACACTGGGTTAAAAGAGCTCAAAGTTATAGACAGAAATGTCAAAAATGTTACAACTGACCCCGGTCTCCCCCACCATTGCATTTATGGCTCCGACTGTGTACTAACCTCACTAAAATCAAGGATCTCATTGAACATATCAGACAACAGGGTGCATGCCCCTCATCTGGTTCAGAGAGACCAGTCCTTTTTTCTGCGCTGTGTACTTCTCTATCTCCAAGCGGGTTCTCCACATCCATTGTGGCCTGGATCATCTCTCGTGCGTTGCTTTATCCCCACATCCAAGTAATGATCTTTATAACGCGGATCAAGTACAGTTGCGATGAAGTGCAGAGGATCTGAATAGATCTCAGTGAAATGTGTACTGACAGACTCTAAGAGTGTACTTTTCATTGATTTCACTCCGTGGTCCGTTTCAACCTTTTTGCTTAGAAGACACTTAAGTGCTGCAATTAAAGGAAGAAGGGATGCAGACCTGTTGGCCCTTATCCAGACAAATGCGTACTGGCCATGTTTTTTGCTTGCGTCATCACAACATTCTGTTTCGGCTGTGTTGTTTCGGTGATAAAAGTATTTTGGCCAAAAAAACCGAAAAAGGCACTTTTGAGCAATTTGCGGTGGACAAAGATCTCCCATACTAATGTTTATTTTGTACAGGTTTGCAACTTGTGTCCATCTTCATTATTGATAAATCTATTAGTCAAAAATTAGTACGATGGATGGATGGATGGATGGGTGGATGGATGGGTGGATGGATGGGTGGATGGATGGGTGGATGGATGGATGGATGGATGGGTGGATGGGTGGATGGATGGGTGGATGGGTGGATGGGTGGATGGATGGATGGATGGATGGGTGGATGGGTGGATGGATGGATTGATTTCCTACAGCTGCATCCCCTATTTGCCATTTTGGCTAACAAACATTAAACCCAAACTGCTCAGTTTGTGGCTTAAATGCAAAAAAGCAGGAAATACTTGATAACTGTAAGAAGCTGGAGTCTGCAAATGTTTGGCCCCTGAAACACTTGATTATTCAAACCATTGGTAAATTCATTTCCACTCAACTGATCTATGAATCAATAAAAAACCTTCATTGGGAAAAGCCATGGTTCTAAACTTCTCTCTAATGCGTGACCATTGAAGGAAATATTTATATCTCAGGAGTCTTGATTCACAGTCGTTGCTCCCTGCGAGGACACCATGTTGTTCTTGCTTCCCTCTTTAGTACAAACCCACAATGTTGATGAATAATCTATCAGAGAACAAAAGAGTAATGATCTGATTGGCCGGTGCGGTACAGTATGTAGATGTGCTCTACAGAATAGCATTGATCCCTCCCTCTCCATTTCCTTCTCCCTCTGCCTCACCCATAGGACCTACCGGACAGATCAATAGTGCTCAACACATTATTGACCTCCGCCTGATACCTTTCACAGGGATAAAGACAGAGACATAAACAGAAGGTGGAGAGAGGGGAGAGGTAGGAAAAGGCAGGGAATGTATCTGTGTGCATGTGTGTGTGTATTTATGTGTGTCCCTGCCTGGAGAGGCTACTAATCTACATTCTGGTTCACACTGATATGTACCTCATCACTGTCTCCTTGACCTGCTGTCCTTAGCGTGCAGCAAGAGGGAGGGAGAGAAGGAGGAGGTGAAGGAGTGAGGATGGAGGGGCGTGAGGGTGTGGAGACGGGAGGACGAAATAGCTGACTGTGGTGATCTGGCTAATTTATCGGCCCAGTCAAAACAGTGTGTTTCTCTGTGGAGCAACAAGATACTGCTGCAACTCTTACCCACACGTCCAACAAACAAATGCACGCAGATACACACACGCACACACACAATCTCTGAAAGCCCAGCTGGTCCTCAAAACTGGCACACCAAACACACACGCACGCACGCACGCACGCACGCACGCACGCACGCACGCACACGCACACACACGCACACACATACATACACGCTTCCCCAAAAGCTGCTGCCAAGGTAGCAGTGCTGAAACCAGACAGACAGATTGGTGCACATGCTGACACACACATACACACTCACACACACACACACACACATACACAGGATGACAGCACTAATACATGTTGCAGACACAACATCCACTTAGCCAACACTCCCAAGAGATGGCAAAGAGGATTAAAGAGAAGAATATGAGGAGAAAGGAAACAACCAAGAACATAACTCTCATTAACACTTTGGTGTAGATGCTGACGCGACTTTTCTTCTTCTTGTACGTATATTCATCAACAGCCCAGGACCCTAAACCTGTACTTCCGTCTCCATGCTCATGTTCTGGGTTAGTTTTTGGGCAAATATCTTAAAGTGGCCCAGAGACCAACACATTTTTTAACAGAGATGCTAAGCTAGCTACCCCGTATAGGATACATCTCCTATTACCACCTAAAATATGGGCAAATTAGTCAATGAATACATGAATCTGATAACATAACTATAAGCTCCCCAAGACCATCTGGTTTCAGGTCGTTATTTCGTAAGGGTTAAATATGATGTATGGGTTGTATGCAGATTGGAACCCCTATGGAGCGAGCAGGACCCTGAAGCGCACAGCAAACAAAGATAGAGTGTAAACAAACAAACGTCAAATCAACCTGACCTCTTCTGCGGATCGACGGGATTTGGGCTCTTATGGATTGCCATTTCAAGACGGATATTCCTGCCCCTGTCACATGTCGCCTGCAATGTATTATTTAAGGCACAAAGGTGCAGTTGTGGGGCAAAGTTGTTCCACCTCTGATCCTACCTTGGAGCTAGTAAGAGAGGTGGTGTCGGCAGAGCAGCGCTGTGTGTATGGGCATGTCTGTGTGGCCCTCCCGCTGTGCATCTACAAGCAATGCCGTAATGTGATGGGACACCAGTATTATGCCGTTTTCAGGGTGCAATGTGTAAATACAATGCCGGAACTTTATCTCTGTTCATATTAAGTAATGTACCTACCTTAACTTAAATTGTTACGGCCTAAATATGTCAGTAAAGCATTAAAAAGCATGCGTTAGTTATTTTAGAAATGGTCTGTATCTACTTGGTGAATTAGGTTGAGCTTTAAAAAAAAGGTCAACATCATACAAGAGCTGTGTGAGGTGTATGTCTTAATTTAAACACATATATGCTTTAAGTTGCTATTGCAGGGTTTATTCCAGACTCAAGCTGATATGGGCGTTCTGGACTCCAGTGGCAAGCTTCTATTACTACTACTATGACTACTACTACTGCTACTCGTCTCATCACTATCATTGGTCTCTCACTCTCTCTCTTATTCTCCTCTATCCCTCTTTCCAACCCCAACTCAGTTGAGGCAGATGGCTGTCTAACTTGAGTCTGGTTCTGCTTGGGGTTTCTGCCTGTTAAAAGGAAGTTTTTCCTCGCCGCTGTAACTAGCTAAATACTGTGAGGTGCAATGCTCATGATGGATTAAGGTGGGGTAAGACTGAGTCTTACCCTGTCTTGGTGTTGGGTCTCTATTAATAATTTATCAGAGTATGGTCTACACCTGCTATGTTTGTAAAAGCGTCTTGAGATAAAGTGTGTTGTGATTTGGGGCTATACAGATAAAGGTTGATTGATTGATTGATTGATTGATTGATTGATTGATTGATTGATTGATTGATTGATTGAATCTCTGTGAGAGCTGTTACTTTGTTTTAGTACAAGACACCTGCTAGGTGCATTTACATCAAAATTTCTCAGCAATGATCCCTGATTCTTTTTTTAAATATATCATGATGTTTATGTCAAGTAACAAAATCATGAATTATAGAGCTAAACCTGTCGTGGTACCTGTCCATATCACCTTGTTAAATCAGTGTGATTAAGTATGTTTGTGTAGCAGTATTTTCCAAAGTCGGATGCCACTGTTGCCTCTTCCACTGCAGATTAAAGATATCTCAAAACTACTCATGTTTACTCATCAGGCTGTGCAACACATGTATTGCACTTCTTCCTAACTTTATCACTCAGCTAATTATCAAGTTTAATGGAGCTCTCTTCACTTTTTCCACTACAGTGCACTGACACCGCCTGTGGCAGAGAAAACAGAGCTTATAGCTGAAACTATAGAAAGAGTAGAGATGGTGTTGATTTTATTGCATAGAAGATTATCCAAACTTAAAGTAATGTTTGAGAAAATAACACTGCAGGCTGTTTAAACGGAGTGAGAATGTAAGTGAAAGTAGGATAAATATAATATCAGGAAATGATGGTTTTAAAAAAGTTTTTGAGACGAGTTTCAGACACTGGCTTCTGTTGGGCTGGCCAAATCTTCAGTTTAACAGACAGATGTTTACCACAGTTCACACAGATAACAAATGTTTTACAAAGAAAATCTAAAATGAGTATAAATACATCCTTCTGCAGTGTCTTTAGTTAAAACACAAAGAAAAAAAGTCCCATCCTTCCTTTTCTTACTCTTTTGACATTTGCCCACTCTTTTTTCAAATACCTCAACTGTCTCTTGGTTGTGTCTTCACTGCCCTCTCCTTCTCTGCAATACTAGGCATTGTGGGTAAACAGCTAGATTAGCCAATCAATCTTCTCTGGGGAGCAGAGGTAGTAATGGTGGTGAGGGCGGGTCAGAGAGGAGATAGAGGGAGAAAAAAAAAAGAGAGAAAGAGAGTGAGTGAGAGAGAGAGAGAGAGGGGAGGGAGGGAGGGAGGGAGGGAGCAAGCGAGCGATAAGGAGAGTGAGACGAAGGAGGGCGGACTGCTGTGTTGGGTGGGGGAGAGAGTAAGAGATACAATAAAGATGGTAGGAGGGGAAAAGGGGAGGAAAGATGCAGATGTTGGGGGTGTCGCAGAGGAACCACGAGCAGCAAGGAATCATGATGTGAGCAGACTGGAGAGAAGGAGGAGCGGGGAAAGTGTGTGTGAAAAGTGAGAAACATGGGCAGATGTGTAAAGAAAGAGTGAGGAGCAAAAGAGCAGGTAGAAATCAGAGGAAGACTGATGAAAGAATAAGAAATGAAAGGCATCAGCTAGATAAATGCATGTCGCCAGACTGATCCTGGAAGAAGATCTAATACTGTGAATGTATGAATGTGTTCATACATCTTTGCAGAAGGTTTGTAGAAGGTTTCTTTTTTTAGGTAAAAGTGTCAAATATCTGATGCTTTATGGTTCTTTAAAGACAGAGTTTGCTCCTTTTCTTTGTCACTTATACAGGAGAGTAAGAATCCTTGATTTTGAAATGTCAGTCGGACAGAAAAAGTCATCATTTTGGGCTTTTCTGAGATTTCAAAGATATTTTCCGGACGAAGCAGTTGATACTGAAAATAATCAAGTTGGAAATATTGCCTCTCTGTGCAACAATGCGCCTTAATGTCAAAGGAATTGCATCACCTCTTCTGGAATAGTTTAAAGGCATCCGACTTGAGCCTTAGCACCTGTCGTTTGTGTAACCGGACCCGACTCCTGGTATTCACACGTCGGGACTCTGACTTAAAGCAAAATTATAGCATGTGCACTACCAGTCAAAAGTTTCTGATTCAATGTTTTTTATTTATTTTAACTATTTTCAACATTGTAGATTAATACTGAAGACATCAAAACTATGAAATAATCTGCAATACAACAGTAGTCAAATAGGGCTATCCATTGTGTACTAACCCTACCTCTGAACAACACAACTGATGGTCTCAAACACATTAAGAAGGCAAGTCATTCTACAAATGAACTCTTGACAAGGCTCATGTTCATTAGAAACCATTCCAGGAGACCACTTCATGAAGCAGACTGAGAGAATACCAAGAGTGTGCAAAGCTGTCATGAAGGAAAAAGGGGGCTACTTTACAGCATCTAAAATATGAAACAGATTCTGCTTTGTTTAACACTTTTTTGTTAATTCAATAATTCCATATATTATTTCATAGTTTTGATGTCTTTGGTATTAATTTACAGTGTTTCAAATATTAAAAATAAATACAAACCCTTGGATGAGAAGGTGTTTCCAAACTTTTGACTGGTAGTGTATATGAAAGCAGACGAGCAGACGCACAGCAAAGGCTACAAATGGAGATGGTCAGATCTGCAAACATTACTCGAGATGAAGAGGACTGTGGAGTCTCAACAATTTCCCTTTGGAGAACCAGGCAACTGTCTGTTTTGTTTTCCAATTTAAGGCAATGATTATCAAAATGTAGCATGAATGTGTGAGTGAGAAAAATCTCATATTCTTAACTGATGTGTTCCCCAACTTATGAACCTATAGATTTGTTGCACTGTCAAGATGTCCAGCTGGGGTTGTATTCAAGGCACAGCAAGGCTTCTGTTGTCTTGTAGTGCAAGTACAGACCAACCAAGCAAACAGTTAGCGTATCATCTCGCGCCTAGCTGCCCCAGTTATTGATGAAGGTACATTGATCAGACACTAACATTTAGATTTCTTACATATATTTACTATCTCTTTCTTTTTTTTTTAAAGTTATGTTTTTGGGGCATTTTCGCCTTTATGGATAGGACAGCTGAAGAGAGAGAGGGAATGTGGGGAGCAGAGAGTGGGGGAAGACATGCAGGAAAGGGTTGAGGCTGGGAGTAGAACCTGTAGGGCTGTACTCTGCATATGGGGTACGCGCTTAGACCAGTTCCACCCATAGACTGTATAAATAATGCACGTAGTATCCGTGACGTCACCCATCTGTTCTTGAGTGCTGTTTTGAAGCCAATCGACGGCGGCGGCCATATTGGAAATGTGGAACTCAACCAGGCAGAGTGTGAAGAGGCGGAGTTTGAGCCTCTTAGCCAACAGCTATGTGTTCCTGTCCGAGAGTCAAGTCAGTCATGTCCTTATTTGGTCAAAAACTTGTAATCTTAATATCTTCTGAACTGTTGCGTTAGAAAAAAAATGTCCCTCCCCCCCTTTGAACCAGGCTGTAAACATGTTTACTTCTGCTGTAAAGATCGTCTTTTTTGAATTGGTGTGTATGTGGTTTCCGGTGTTTCTGCAGCCAGACTCAAGCGGATTCTCGATGAATTGCAGTTTATAACACTTCTGCATGGGCTTCATAGTTTGAGACCGGAGGTTGCCACTTGGTTCCACCACTAGGCCAACAGCACACCTTAATTACATTTTCAGATTACATAATGAAATCATCATAATGGAGTGGTCTCCATGTTTGTTGAAGTCCTACATTTTATTGCAGACATTGATTGAATGGTTGTAGTATTTTCAACTCAATACTCTGTTGTTTCTGTTTTAATTTTAGAAGCCTAACCAGAGACAGCGGTTGCTAATTAGTCGTAGCTAACCACCTGTATGCACGGCGTCAACTTCATACACTTCATGAATCAATATTTCATTTATCTGTCCCTGCATGTCAAATAAACAAGTACATAAAGTAATAGAGAGAAGACTTGACCGTACGCTACATATTCATGATGTAGCACCATGTAATACAGCGTTATTCTATTAGCTCGTTAGCTTAATTAATCAACAGCTGTATCTAATCAACACAGACAAGTTGCATTGGTGAGTATGTTTTAAAGATATTCATTAAGCAGGTGTTTCCTATTGCTCATGCAGCTGGGCTGTCCTGATTACACGCAGCTCTTTTTTGATAGTGTGAGCTGGCCTGGAGAGAAATACGAGATCATTCCAGGATTTCTTCTGGAGGTGGACGACGAAATTTCATCTACATGTCACTTAGAGAGGACTGCTAGTAACTCTACTGAGTGAACAATCTCATACGGGGGGGGGCTTGGGTTTTGTGCATGGAGTTATCTTTCTGAAGTCAGTTTTGGAATAGAATAAAATATATATTTATTTTTATTGTACGATGGAATATAAATGCAACCCATTTCATCTCTATTAAGAGCAGCTGAGAACTAAAAGTAGATATAAAGTAGAACTTGTTCATTTCTTAGGACAGCTTGCATTGAAACGTGCAGATGCTGCAGGGAGACACTAGATTATTGGCAGCTTGTCAACTTCCAGTAATTTACCAGGTTCATGTATATCAGTGTCTATCAATGCAGCTGCAGACAAAATGTATGCAGATCAACATTAATGGAGCTAACAGAGGCATAAAAGCTCTTAAACTCAGGATAAAACATTATAAAAATATGTCGGATCTTAACTTTCCTGAGCTTAAAACTTAAAAAATAATCAAATCAAATAAAATAATCTGTTGCTATAAATATTACAAATTCACCACAAATTAATTTGTAAAAACTTCAATAATACAACATTTGAAGTTAAAGCGATACGATACCTACGACTGTTCAACCCAAAACTCAAATCTACATAAGTTTCAAGTCATTCTTGGGAACAAGGAGCCTCCACTGTACTCATAAACAGTCCTGTGTCTCTGCACCCAGCAGTTGAAACTGTGATAATGCCCGTTAAATGCTGCCTTGCAATCTTGCTATCCTCAAAGGACTGAGAAACTCTTTAGAGGTGAGGTGAAATATTGTTTTTTTTTCCTTCGATGTCTCAAACCGTCTCCTCTTTTTGAAAGCTGCAGAAAAGGACCTGTGCTCAGAGACTCGCCTCAGGGGGCTGGAGCCAAAATTAAACCGGTCCCGTCTCCTTCGCTTTATCACTGACAGCAAGCAACCATGTAGCACACACCCATTTACATTTATATAGACACACACACACTCACAGGGTTAACTGGCACTCTGGCACTGAGGGTGTGAGCCCCTCCACCCTGCTTCTACGGGCTGGTTGCCAAAGATGCCCCACGTCCAAAAATACACACACATACACACACATATACACACGCACATGCACACACACATAAATCCCTGGCTTAGCCTCGGCCCAGTGCTGGGATTACCGGATTAGAACTCTATTCCATTATCTCCCCACACTATACAGCACACACACAAACACACACACAATGCCACACTGTCTTGGCCAGAGAGGACAGGCTGAAGACAGACGCACAGTGTCAATCACAACACGACATTTACACACAGATGGAAACAGTTACAGTTTTTCTTCTAAGTGATGAAAACACACACTTATTTACAGTGTTATTGTGCGGTATCATGGAGCTGCTATTAGACCTGAGTCTGAGCACCTCTGCCCCGCTGAAGTGTCCTCCACGAGACACCAAATCCCTACACACTCCGGAAAGGCTGCTTCTTAGCCGACCCTTAACCTTTGTCTTTTGACCTCTGAGGTCTGAGAGCAGCAGAACAGCCAGGAAGAGAAATCATCATGACAGTTGTAAGAAAGGCACAGGAGCAAAGCAACACAACTTCTAGATAAAAAAAATCATAGAACACAGTCATAAGATGATCTATTTATTATCTAACATGATTCAGTTTTGTTCATGCTGCTAAAAGAAAATACAAAAAGTGCCTCAAAGCGTTTTACAATCACTGCGGTACACATCTCCCAAAATTTTGGAGAAGCTTGGTGTATTCCAAGATCATGCTTTTCTCCCATGATTCCTCACGAAACTGTGGAGATTCACACGCACTGGCAGTGAAGTCTGAATTGAGAACTTCCAAAACTTGGAGGTATTTAACCCGTGTACATGACAACCTCAGCATAGAAGTTTAATACAGTTCCCATGGTGCATTTGCCCATCAGACATCCAATCACAGAGCTTTAAATTCTGTGACATGTGTCACTAAGAATAACGTTTACGCTGCCCTGAAAACTATAAACACAATCTGCAGCTTAAATCTGTTTATGGCTTCATACAGACAGTTTTCTATGGAGTTGTTTTTGTTCCTCTGAGACACAACATGTTATTGAACATATTAACTCACGTTCTCTCCTACACAGCAATGGTGGCCAAGTACCATGGATATTGTTGCATTTTGGGGGCATGTACCATGTTAAACTGATTCACAAAATATGGTTAAAAGATAAGGCAGCTTTGAATGCGAGCTATCACTTCATGTCCATCTCTCCGTCACAAGCTCCATTCACATATGCATGGAACTTCTGAAAACTTCCCTAAACTTTCAGGGTGGACGCAATCAGCTAAATCTCTACAATACATGGTGACATCATTCCGTGCCCGAGCACACAGGGGTATGCACACAGTCTGATACAATAAGTGGTGATATGCACATAGTTGGTTTGCAAATCTGCCAAGATGAAGGAGAAAGTCCATCCTGCTGCTGTGGATGTTTTTATTATTTTGCAGACGCCAAAAACAACCCACTCACTGGCCTTCCTATTTCAACATCTACAGCACAGCCGAGAGGATGTAATTGACTCGTGCTGCGCAGATACAATTCAACAGAGTCGAATAGTAATGACGTCATACAGCAGTCCACTTCCTTGTTTGAGCACATCTGTTGTACTACTCCGCCAACTGTGCTTGAGCACACAATTCGTGCTGGAGACTCGCCTCAAGCAGACTCAGGCATGATTGTGTTCACACTGATTGATGAACCCAAATTTGGGGTCAAGTGTACTTGGATTTGGGCCTGGTCCCTAATGTGAAACCACAGGTGCATTTCGACCAAGAGTTCTGGGGTCTTTTAGCCCCCAAAACTACTTTCCCCTGAACTAAAAGGTTCCTGTGCCCCCATTATTGTCTGCGTTTCAACCGCGGGCTGAAGTCCCGGGTAGATTGTGCAAATCAGGCCAGTGACGTATGGAGAAAAAAATTATATTAAATAATATTTTAAAGTCTTGATAAAAAACTAAACTAGTATGCATTCCCAGGAACTCCCTCTGTGTTTCAACAACTGTGTAACACAAACACTGTTCCGTTCAACCAAAAGTCCCAGGACCTTTGAAAAGTACTATCCCCCAAGCAGGGGCTTTTCAGGGTGGAGATGATCTACCCCTGAACTGCCCTGGTTCCTCCGGTCGAAACGCACGTAGTTCAGGGGTTCTGTGGTCGAAAAACGCCTTACCTTAATTTCTCTAATTCACTACAAGAACGGAAAAGATATCTGCACATCTGAGCGTTTACACTAGCTTTGATGCAAATGCAAAAGCTCTCGTCCCGGCGCAGCTATCTGTTGCTCCATCCGACATGATGTTGTTAACATTACACTGTGGCATCTGCAGCATGCTTTCAGTGCAATGTTCTTTCAACTGAGACTCAACCTCGGCCGCCTCTTAAAACAGGGACAACATCACGTTGTGAGGACATGTGTGAACGAGGCTTCTATTACGATCAAGCGGCAACCTCCGGTCTCAAACTATGAAGCCCATGAGGAAGTGTTATAAACTGCGATTCATCGAGAATCCGCTTGAGGCTGGCTGCAAAAACACCAGAAACCACATACACACCAATTAAATAAAGACAATCTTTGCAGCATTAATAAACATGTTTACATCCTGGTTCAAAAAACGGCTTGGCTCTACGTAGCTAATTTTTCTATCGGCACACACTGTACTGGGGGTGAATTTTTTCTAACGCGACGGTTCAGAAGATATTAAGATTATGAGTTTTTGCCCAAATAAGGACATGACAGCTATGTATTCCCATCAGGGAGTCAAGTCAGTTGTCTAGGAGGCTGAAACGTCACACTTTGACTGGTTGAGTTCCACATTTCCAATATG
The DNA here is from genome assembly GCF_009762535.1 of Notolabrus celidotus. Lineage (NCBI taxonomy): Eukaryota > Metazoa > Chordata > Actinopteri > Labriformes > Labridae > Notolabrus > Notolabrus celidotus. The sequence continues at coordinate 6,488,546 of NC_048293.1, read as the reverse complement.
GCTGCCGCCGTCGTTTGGCTTCAAAGCAGCACTCAGGAACAGATGGGTGACGTCACGGATACTACATCCATATTTTATACAGTCTATGATTGTAGAGTTACTCATGAAACTCCGTCTTCATAGGCACGCTATAGCTGGAAGTGTTAGCCAATCAACTCACTTATTTCAGGAAAATTTAAGATAGGTTCAATATTTCTAGGATCTAAATTTTGAGGACTTTCCATTGCCTGTAGTTTTTATAATTTATACATCTTATTATTAATCAGATCATACATGCTGTTCTAGTTATAGGATTTCTTGTGTTGTTAAAATAGTTTGAATTGGCAGGTATTTGTTAGATGAACTGAGGTTCAAACCTTTTCATGTGTCCCTGAAAACTACAATGTGTTCTCTGTCCAAACGTCCTTGTCAAGCACATCATTCTCTGCCCTGCACTATGAGTGCCACTTCAACTTCCTCCTTACACACTTGACCTCTGTGTCAGAGTTTGTACACTGTTTACATGTGTGTCTCGAGCAGGCAAACAGACAAACAAACCCACACCTGATTCCACAGTGAGTAGAGAGAGGATGCTTTAAAAAGAAGTAAAGAGCTGGTCCGGCACTTACGTAGTCATGGAAGGCCTTGGCCTCGCTGGAGTGTTCGCATGTCTCCCTTCGGTCTGGAGCCGCACAATACAAATCCCAGAATACACTGAAATGGAGGGTGGAAGGGGATGGGGAGACAGAAGGGAGGTCAAAGGTTACCAAACAGAGCAATACAAGCAAATGTACAACAGCTATTCATAAGCCATTCACACACTCTCACTATCTCCCCGGCGCTCTTAAACTGCCTCTTACACACTCGAGCGTCACTGTGAGAGGGACACAATGCCAGACACAACGCCCCCCTCAATCAACCCCGCACTCACTCAAAACACATACACAGACACACATACACAGACACACAGACACACAGACACACAGACACACAGACACACAGACACACAGACACACACACACACACACACACACACACACACACACACACACACACACACACACACACACACACACACACACACACACACACACACACACACACACACACACGTATCCATACTAGCTTTGACTGCATCTATTTCTGAACTTTGCTATAAGGATAAATGTGAGCCTACACTCGAGCTTTAAGATGCCCTCTTGTAGAAGTCATGACTGGAAAATGTAAGTGAGTCTGCTCATCAGTTCATCTTTGCAACAAATAATAACTACAGCTGACACACACATATACAAGCTACTTTAATACAAGCTTCTGTGTCAGTCTGAGGCCTGTAAGCCTTTAAAACACAAACATAGACACAGATATTCCACGTCAGAGCTGACTGCCGGTGTGCTACCTACCTAAGAAATCATAATGAAATCAGTCTGTGCGCATTGATTTTAGAACAACTGCTTTAAACAACATTGCAAACAAGGAGACTGTCTAGAAAGCTGCTTTCTAAGTATCTTCACATGCAATCTGCTAAGCTCTACATGTTGAAACCAAAATGTTGGGAAATGTTTGAACACCAGGTTTAGTCCCAAGATGAACTTACAGACATTAAAGGAAAAACTTAATCTCAAAAAGTTGACTTATTCTACTCCTTCCTCTCATGAAAAGGATGCTAGCATATTGCTAAAGATACATCAACATCGACAACATCTTTTTTCTCTCTTCACAAGAAAATGAGGAGAAATCATTTCCTGTCTGAAAATCCTGACCGCTTTCTCTGCCCATAAAAGCATTAAGTCTGCTTTATTAAGAGAGAAAAATAGCTTCGTTCTAAAAGGCTGTGCTCCATTAGTATGAGCTTAAAAACATTATGTTATACTCGCATGTGTTGCGTTATAAAACCTGTGTGCAGAGAAAGAAGCTAAATCTCGATTTAAGTCCTCCGCTTATCGAGAGATCAACCTCTTTCTCTAGTTTTACCCAGGCTTCTGAAATTACTATTCCGTTCATTCATTTTCTTTTTTATTAAAACATGCCCTTGGTCTAATATTGCTGATGGTGCTTTCCCGGCCTGACGTTCGTTCCTCTGACTCAGCAGAAGCAGCCCCTGAGGTGAAAAGTTACACTGGATATTGTACTTTTTAAGAGCATTTAAGGGTATATTTACAAGTCTGTAATTTAACATCCACAGGTTTTTAAATATGTGTTCCTTTGTTATATGTACAGAACTAAACTCAGTGCACACGGTCCTTCAGCGACACAGGGAATCTATAATGAATCCAGCGGCACAGTTTTGTAGTCGTGATGTAATCTTCGAGAGAAAAGAGAAGCGAGTGAAGACTTAGAGATCACTGAATCACAACGATATCATAACAGTAGTCATTAGTATTTTTACCTGATAAAGCCCTGAAAGGGGGATCTACACTGAATGTCGGTGTTATTTACTCAAGTTTTGACAGACACTATTAATAGCTAAGATTATTGAAGATTGAATAAAATGATAAGGGTTATGATCTTCCTCTAGTAAACAATCCTCTGTACAGACAAGATCTAATAATTCACTGATTGTACTTTCCTTACCAGGGGTTAGACTAAATATTGATATAGCCATGTATAATTGTTCTGACTCATGCCATAAAGTCATGGTACCACTGATGCCAAATATTGATATTCTGATTTTAAAAGGACACATTTCCCGTCTAATGTCTCACAAAGTGCCACTACTTCATGTTACTGACTCTTCATGGTGGCACTAATGTTGTTTATCCTCCACTTGAGCTTTTGGGGGCATTTTGTATTCTTCTGTTAATCAGATATCTATATGATTTTATTGCAACTCATCAATGACCATATCGTAATGTATTGTATTGTATTGTAACGTATTGTATGGCATCATATGGTACCATCATAGACTGTATAAAATATGGACGTAGTATCCGTGACATCACTCATCTGTTTCTGAAGCGCTATTTTAAAGCCAATCGGGGGCAGCAGCCACATTGCTGCTGTCGAGTGATTATGACGTAAAGAGACGGGCTTTGAGCCTCCTAGCCAACAGCTGCAGTGTTCCTGCCTGTCAATAAGTCAGCTATGCCTCTCAGTGGAAGACTTATAATCTCAATATCTTTGAAATTGCTGCGTTAAAAAAAATTCAGACCCCGTACAGTGTGTGCTGATCGAGAAATAAGCTATCCAGACTGCACTCGTCTTTTGTACCAGGCTGTAAACATGTTTATTTCTGCTGTAAAGATCGGCTCTTTGAATTTGTGTGGATGTGGTTTCCGGTACTCCTGGAGCCAGCCTCAAGCGGATCCTCGATGAAGTGCAGTTTTTAGCACTTCCGCATTGGACTCATATTTTCAGACCGGAGGTTGCTGCTTGGGTACCATACCTTATCGTGCCATAACGTGCCGTATCGTATCCTATCATATTGTATCTTATCCTATCCTATACAATCATGAGTTATCCTGTGATACTCACCTGTGGAGTAACCTATTATGACCTGTCATGCTGAGCCTCACAGTTCAACCTCATACAGGGACAGACACTTATATTTACAAGCACTGCCTCCACATGTACAGCAGTGCAAAATTCTTGTCCCACAAAAAGCGTATGCACAACAATACAGATTGAACAATTTAACGCAAATTAACCAAACCTGCACTATGTGTGACACTTTAATTAAGAAGACATTAATTCAATTCAATTAATGTATTCCTAAATTAACAGATTTGACTACATGTTAGTCTATTTATTCACAGAGTCTCCTTTTTATGTGACCTAGTTACCAAGTCAGGTCAACTTGTTTGTCACTGCAAAATGTGTGTTTTATTGTTTCCTACTCAAGCAGCAACCACCAGCAGCAAGAACTTAAGCCAATGCAGAAGTGCTAAAAACTGCTGTTCCTCAAGTGTCCACTGCAGTGGCCGACTGCAGAGGTACTGGACACCACATACACACCAATTCAAAAAAGCTGATCTTTACACCAAAAATAAATATGTTTACAGCCTGCTAGCCTACAAGCCCGCCTCTTTACCTCACAGTAGCTTGACAGAAGTTGGGTTGAGTTCAGCATTTCCCATAAGGCACCCGCCGATAGGCTTCAAAACAGGGTTTCAGGAACAAGTGGGTGACGCCATGGATCCATTTATTATACATTCTATGATCTAACTGTACCGAACATACCTTTTCTTTTTTCTTTTAACTTCCTGTTTTAATCGTTGTGTTGCAAATTAGACTATAAACACTATGATGCTTGCATTGGATTGCTGTTTTCAGTTTGTCTATGTATACTGTATCTATCCCTAATAAACAAAACATGAATAATTATTATCTGTTGTGGTTTAAAATGTTGTTTTAAGGAGATCATAAATCTTCAAAGTGACCAGCTACAGGTAAAGCAGGATTTTACAGGAAATCAACTACATTTTTCCTCAAAGACAACAAGTGAAACGGCTGATCTGAGCTTAAGGTGACGACCCGAAAGGTTCAATCTTAGCCAGGGGCAGAAATGACAGGAGGACGGGGGAAGGAGGGGGAGGATGGAGAGGTGGTACAAAGGAAGATGGAATGCGAAGGGTTAATCTGCTAAGAATCCCTCTCCCGCGTGAACAAAGGAGGAAAGTGGGAGGTGGGGGGGTGCACAAAGGGGTGACGGGAGGGTGAGGAGGGGAAGGGGGGCCATGGAAGGTAGGGTGGGGGTCCATTCCCTAACCATCTGGATCTATTGTTTCAGGAGCAGGGGAGGTGAAGGATGGAGAGCAGGAGGAGGAGGGGGAGAAGGGGAGAAGACAGGGAAGGAGGGGGTCACGCCCTCTGTGAGTCTGGTCAACCCCAAGGCTGGGACCCCTGCTCAGCCCGACACCTACGGAGGTCACTTTTAATCAAGAATGAGGAGTGAAACCATCAATTATATATCACCTTGTCACCTTTTAAACACCTCTGTTGTTGTAAAAAAAAAAAGAGGGACTAATTATACTTCAAATTCAAAGATATAAATTTAGCTCTTAATTTTTCTGGATTGTTTGTTTACATTGCAAAATATCTTTCTATGTTATACTGGAAGCTTTTTCTCACCATCACTTTGCACATTCCTACACTACTGTACAGCTCTCCCCTTACACCTACTGTACATATCTTATATAATATTGCCTAGCTTACGTACTAGTCTTCTACTTTTTCTTCTTCTTCTATTTTCATTGTTTTAGCATCGAAACATCAAGATAAACTCTTGGTTTGTGTAAATCTACTTGGCAACACACCTGATTCTGAAATTAAGCTTGTATTAGTGCATACAAGAATCATAAATTATGCAGGGTCAGGATGAGAACTGGAGTTTTACCTAGGAGTGTCCTTCTTTTTAAGCAGTAAGTAAAGGAGAGACTGGCTGAATCCAAACAAGCAACACAAAAACAAGCGTTCTACATACAGGTAAAAAAAAAATTGAAAGTGACACTCACCACCACCACGAATGCAGGAATCCAGGAGGCTCCCCTAATGTAATATTCTTCTCCCATCGAATCTGAAGGAGACAAGAGAAGAAGAAAAGTCACTTGCAGCCACTAGAGAGAGAGGATTATGTCTGCAGGTCCAGAGGTTAAGAACGTATAATCAGTCCGTCTCAAACTGTCAATGGCCTCGGACATGAAGATAGGCATCTTTCCGGCTCTGTCAATCTCCATCATCCTGACTCACATCCCTCTGTTCTGTCTCTAAATTGTTTTCCTTTTTGTTATTTTTTGTTGTTTTTTTTTTTTTTTTTTACATCTAAAGTGTTTTTTGAATTTAGAAAATAGCTCAATCATACACTATCTTTAGCCTCACTGAGACTACACTGGCTGTTAGAAGCACTGGAAATGTACAAGTATGACAACACTCTGTTTACATGCTGCATCCGTTGTTCTTACACTACAGATTCTCCGTGGCAGACAGCGAGCATGATCTGCTGTAACTTTATCGGATTTCCTTTTGAAAAATTGATGCAGCACCTTACACTCTGTCGCCGTGTTTAGCATGTTTGAGCTGATGACACAGGTTGTTGTAGACATCCTCTACTGTACGGCCGGCTTGTAGTGTAATCTCTGTTTAACTGTTGGACATTCATAAATCATCAAGGCCCGTGTGGTGTGACATGTGTTTGACATGTGTCGTCACTTCTTCATCTCTTCTGCTTTGCTCTAGTCAAACAACTCATAACAAAGTGGTTGTAGTCATGGAGGCCTCCTTACCTCAGACAGGAAGGTCTGTGCGGACTTCTGTGCTCCCACATGTAGCAGGTACTCGTACACATATAACGCTAATCTGAAACACAGAGGAAAAGGTTTGTTAGTGATCACATTATTGACGTATCAGCTCTTTCAATTTGTTCTGAAAGACATTTTGTTGATATGAATTGAGGAAAATAGTGCTATTGCAGCTGATGTTCACTGTGTCAGTGTGGCTGAAAAGTTCCACCAGCATCATCAATTAATTAGGGATGGGCATTTCAAGCCAGAATACTATTCGATAATCATTGGCATCTATTTGAATAATCACACACATACACACAAACAACTGCCCCATTAACAGGCCGTTTGTGTGGCAGTTGCATTGACCAGCAGCAGGACGAGGTGCTGCTAGTAACGGGCACTGTCCCGATCTTTGTGTCGGTGTTTCCGCAGCATGTATGTTTATATTTACAGCCATACTCACTCTCTGGATATACATGTATAGCGGGGTAGTTGTGTGAGATTCAGAAATAGTTAATCGACTATCGCTCATGTTTTCATCTTCTTTGGCTATTTAATGCAGTTAGCCTACTTCTTCTTCTATTACTTAATGCAGTTAGTAAACAGCTTTAAGACACTATCATCACCGTCTGGCGGGAATACTGTATTACAACCAGGCACCGGTAAAAACGATGACAATTTTTACTTTTAAACTGAGAAAATATTCGTAGTGAGTCTTCGATTTTTACGAAGTGAACGAACATTCGAAAAATCACTGTCCACCCCTACAACTAATGTGATCCATTACCCAGAGGAACTGCAGGCTGTTACATCTTTTACTTCTCTTCTGAAACCATGCTACAAGCTAAAAATGGCAACGAATAACATAAGCCCTTTAGAGCTAGGCGATATTGAAAATGATGTTATCACAATAAAATATTTCATATCAGTCCATATTAATAATTGTCACGATAAATATCAAATCATTATTTTATTTAAATTCAAAGGCAGATTTTTGGCTCCTGAAGAAACCAGACACTTTGTTACCTTGAAGCGTTTTTCAACTGCAGTAACTTTACCCCGGAATAGGGACTTTACCCCTGAACTACATGCGTTTCGACCGGAAAAAACAGGGACTAAATTTAGTTCAGGGGTAGTTAATCTCCCCCTGAAAAGCCCCTGCTTTTGGGGTAGTACTTTTCAAAGGTCTTGGGACTTTGGGCTGAACGTAACGGTGTTTGTGGAGTTTACACAGTTGTTGAAACACAGAGGGAGTTCCTGGGAATGCATACTATGCAAAGTAGTTCTGGGGGCTAAAAGACCCAGGAACTCTTGGTCAAAATGCACCTTTGTAGTCTATCTGGATTTAGTCTACTGATAAGCTTTTTGAACCCATCATTTCTGACGCTGTTAGGGGTTGTTATTACAAGTTTATTCATATTGAATTTTTATCGAACATATGTTATATTCATATTGAGAAAAATGATATCACGATAAGTATAATGATATAATTTTTTCGTATTTATTATCGCCCAGCCCTAAGCAGAAGCATGTATTTCAAGTGTTGGACATTCTGCTATTCTTATTTGCAATTGAGTGCGAGTTGGAAGAAATGCAGAGGAACTGAGCAAAGGGTGCGTCTGCTTGCACCCAATGCATCCTGGTACATGTAGGCTCTGTCATCCTAGCACCGCTCAGCATGCATAAGACAACAGTATTCTCCGTCAGTAATGACCTCAATGAGAAATTTAACACACAAAACAACATTTACCATCAACACTGAAGGATATCCAGGTAAAAACGGCCATAAATGACCCTTCAGTGCTCCCTGTTCTGGAGTTATTTGGGTGTCCCACTTCTTTAACACGCGCACACACTCAGAGTGGAAACCTAAAAGAGGTACTTTCAAACCGACAGTGCAAGACACTACAGGCCTCTTGAGCTCGCAGTCAAGAACTATTTCACTCAAAAGTTCTTGTATATCTTTTGTGCATGCAGTTCTATGATATCTAAATAAAACTTGTCAAAATCAGGTATTAAAGGAGCAGATGTGGATAAAGAAGTGTCTTCAAGGTCTTTATTAAAATAACAGAGTCACTCTGTTCTTGTAGTGTTTGTGTTAAAATGTTTGAATGGAGTCTTGAAAGGAGACACAGGACGTGACAGAAGTGACTAAGAACAACAGAAAAGTCAGCAAGCGGAGGACAAGTGACGGTTGTTTTTCTGATTCTTTAGCACAACAATGATTGGATCAAACCAAGGGGAAAATTTAACTTTGTTTTCTTTCTCTTCCTTGTTAGTTCCTCAATATGACACTCAAAAAATAATGACACAAACAAACTACTACCTGCAGCATACATGAATGTTGTTTCAGTCTCAATACGTTTAGCAACCTTCAGTGCTCTTACCTTCTCTTAGTCACCAATTGGTTTTTCAAGAACAACTTTTTGGGGGTTAGAAACCTTCACCAAGGACTCTAAATATGATCTGGGTTCTTGTTTTTGAAATACAAGTAAAGCTGTAAGAGCTCTCGGAAAATATCTCATGATTGAAAAGTGCCAAGTCATCTCAGATGCACATCTTTAGCCTGTGCAGTTTTTCCACTTTGCATCTTACCAAGCCAGAGCACCTCCAGTCCTCTTATCCTACCTGAAGTAATACAAAACACACCTGCTGAGCTGCCGGAATAAAAGAGCCTTTTCTAACTGAACACGCCAGATACTGACAGAAATATCTGCATGCAAAAGAATTCTCCTCTTGTTTCTGCAATATTTTAAAAGCTCTCCACAGACATTTTTAAATCACTGCTATTATACTCGATAACAGCAATTCACCAGGGTCTATTAACACACACAAGAACCATGCTGTGGAGTGGGAAACCCCCATTGGCCCAACATTGTACTCTAACGCCTTCACTTAGTCCTGTTTAATAGGCTGTTAATGGACCATCAATCGACCGGCTGCGTGGATATGACAGTGGCCCGTGCGCTCAGAGCAGACAGTCCTCTGACAGGCCAATAAGGTCCTAATGAGAGGGACAGTGGCTCAGTGTCACTGTCCCCATTTTAGTCAATGAACTGATCAATGAAACATGGTTTTTGGATAATAAGGCTGTGGTGCAATTTGTTTTTAAACACAAGCGGCTCATTTGGTTTGCCAGCACTCTCTGTGGCTGAACGCTCAGATCACTATGAGGTCTATCGAAGTGTTTTAGGGTGATGTATGTTTGAATAAAAGAGTTTGGATAGGAAATATGACAAGCTCAAACTACCTCTGTGTTGTAAAAAAATAATAGTTCTGGAATGCACTCAATGACATTTTGTTTTTTATGCAGTCTGCCTTATCATGCTTCAAACATGCTTAGCCACTGTGTGAAACCTCAGGGTGCCTCTGACTGGATTTACACAACTTCTCTGGACACACTGCAAGCAGAGGAGCCTTGAGATATGAGAGATTTAAAACTTGATTCTCAAAATGGGTCAATTACTAGTAATCAAAAGTATTAAGGGCAACAATTCTGGTTCACTCTATAATGATTTCTGGTCGTAAACTTATGCCTGAGGAATTATATTATGACCAATATTGATGACTTAAGTTTTAAAAAATGTGACATGTCGCTGCTTTTCTTGGACGACCAAACAAAAAGATTGAATATTTAACTTTAAGGAGCATTATGTGCACAAAGTAAGTCACACTATTCATTTTAAGATGTTGTGGTGAGATTATTCAAATGATTTCTCATACTTTGGGGGGAAAAAGGATGAGTCCTTTTTAATGAAAAAAAGACATGACCAGAAAAACTATGCAGGATCAGAAGGCCATTTCAAAGCTTTTTCCTTCAATTAGGGCCTGTTTCCACTAACAGCGTTTTTGTAGTAGAAGCGCTCATTCTCATAACAAATGAATGTAGTTCAGGGATTTCAATACTCAGCTTTTATTTTGTCACCAAACTCATAGCACTTTCCATTCAAAATGGGGCTCTTAAATGCCACTTTACCATCACCAACCAATGAAAATCAAGCTGGGAGGACTTCTGATATCAACTTTGCCAACAACAATGAGGATGGTCTGTACAGGAGAAACTAGCTCAACTTGTATTTTCCAAGGGTACAATCCAGGTCTATAGCTGCTGCTAAGGCTACCACAAGATTTCTATCAAGTGTTTTAACCATAGACTGTATACATAATGGACGTAGTATCTGTGATGTCACCCATCTGTTTCTGAGTGCTGTTTTGAAGCCAATGAATGCAGCCATATTGGAAATGCGGAACTCAACCAGGCAGAGTGTGACGTAAAGGGGGTTTGAGCCTCCTAGCCAACAGCTATGTGTTCCCGTCCGGGAGTTAAGTCAGTCATGTCCTTATTTGGGCAAAAACTCGTAATCAACATCTTCTGAACTGTTGCGTTAGAAAAAATGCACCCCTTGTACAGTGTGTGCCGAGAAATGAGCTATCCAGACTCGTCTTTTGAACATGTAAACATGTTTATTAATGCTGCAAAGATCGTCTTTTTGAATCGGTGTGTATGTGGTTTCCGGTGTTTCTGCAGCCAGCCTCAAGCGGATTCTCCATCTATTGCAGTTTATAAGACTTCCACATGGGCTTCATAGTTTGAGATTGGAGTTTGCTGCTTGGTTTTAACATTTCTTTTTTAAAATTCAATTTAAATGTAGAAAATATGAAACATACAAAGCTATTTAAAACTGACTTACTTGTAACTTGGCAAAACTAAGCTAAGGTTGTTGGTGCTGCCAGCGTAAGAATAAAAATTGTTGCAAAATCCTTAAAGTTATAAATACTTTAACACATAAGATAAGTCTAAAACTGTAGCACTGTAAACATAAGAGTGTGCACCTATAAATAAAAGCCATAACTAAATGTCCTCATGGGGGATATTGAGGCTCTCTACACCTAAGAGTGTGCGTCAACACTATAATTCACTCATTTACTTTCTATTTCTGCTGAATGCTTTGAATTAAGCTGCACACAGGAGCAAGAGAAGAGACGACAACTGCTCTGGTGTGTTATGATGGAGATAGGATCTGTGTCTGACCTGTTCTTACTACTAATGTTATGCAAAAGCCTAAAATATGCATTGTTAGTATGCAAATGTAGTCTGTTAGAGGTATGAATAAGCAAATAGATGATAACGGTAGACTGAAGACAATGGTCTGTACATGATCACACCTTGTCCTTCACGTAGACCTAACACATTTAGGAGACATTTTTAAACATCATAACAGCAGAAGGGATGACAGCTGGCACATTTAAATACGTGCACCTTAAGAAGTGTATGATGTGAATGTGTTTGTGACACAGAAAGAGACGTAAATCTTAAAGTTTTGGTGCTGTGATGTCACAGACAATCAGGAATTATATGCAAATAGGTAGTGTTCTTTTTTTATTATTATTATTATTTTGATTGGAAGTATGACTGCTGATAATGCCGAAACAACTTTGGATGATCTGTCAAGGCTGTTTAGTGCATACCACACAAAATGTCCCAGACAACCCTTTTCAGACTTACACAGAGGTAATATAGTTCAACAAGCAACATCAGATCTGTGCTAAGCTTATGTTGGAGACTACGCTTTAGAAGTGGTTTCTGTGTGACATCATGGATAGAGGTATACATTTCTTAGTTGTGGATACTGATACCTGATTTTTCTTTTTAATTGGCCGAAACACAGTATCGTTCTGATTACTAAGGAACAAGCTGTATACAAGTCCCCCCAACTCTGATGATATATGTCACATATACTACTGTATATAACAATATTTTCTAACAACAGTATAAGCACCAGTGAGAAGCCTTTTGGAAATGAGGTGCTGTTAGTGGACACAGGCCCTTAGTCTGAGTCTTTCCCTGGTTCCACCCATAGACTGTATAAATAATGGACGTAGTATCCGTGACGTCACCCATCTGTTCTGAAGCAATGTTTTGAAGCCAATTGATGGCGGCAGCCATATTGGAAATGCTGAACTCAACCTAACTGCTGTCGAGCTAGTGTGAGGTAAAGAGGCGGGCTTTGAGCCTCCTAGCCAACAGCTACAGTGTTCCCGTCAGTCAATCAAGTCAGTCATGTCCTTAAATGGGCAAAACACATAATCTTAATATCTTCTGAACCGTCGTGTTTGAAAAAAATCCCCCCCCACCCCCCCCCCCCCCCTGTACAGTGTGGGCCGATAGAGAAATGAGCTCTTCAGACTGAAGCTGTTTTTTGAACCAGGCTGTAAACATGTTTATTAATGCTGCAAAGATAGTCTTCTTTGAATGGGTGTGGTTTCCGGTGTTTCTGCAGCCAGACTCAAGCGGATTCTTCATTAACTGCAGTTTATAACAATTCCGCATTGGCTTCATATTTTGAGACCGGAGGTTGCTGCTTGGTTACACCAATTCTTTTCGTTCCTAAGAGGGAGACACCTATGCTGATAATTCTGCTTCAGAAAGACGAACTCTAATGGAATTCTAAGCTCTGACACAGCTATGAGAAACTTACATTTTCTGCAGCACAGCACGGTTGTAGTTTACTAGCATCACATGATTAATAGCCTGGACTAAGATGTTTTTTACTACTCTAAAAAAAGAGCGATGCAATGATTGTAAAAATCAGGGCCAGTACTGATGTTTATGATAAAAGTGTAGCTCATGGACGTGTCTCATTTGGATGTTTTTCGCGATACTTCTTGATGTCAGCTTTTCAAAGACCAATGAGTTTTAATGTATTTAAACTGTTGCTGATAGTCTTTTCTCTTTAAATGTCACAGGAACATATCTTCCAAACTGCTGATAATACTCCCACACTTACAACATTTTTATTCAGGTTGGACTATGAAGACAAATACGAGTCTGTCGAACAGGTGACTTCGTTTGTCCAATAAAAACCCTCTTCTCTGAATCAGCTGTCAGGTATACTAGCCTGCCAGTTCTGAATTGACACAACATAACAGATAAATATTGGCTAATGACATCAGTGCCTGGCTCATTATTTGCAGATGGGACAACATATATCAACAGAGAGCATATCAGCTGATACTGATATTCAGCCTACACATTGAGTCAACCATGCAGCATGAAGAATTGATTTTGGTTGTGTAAAAAAAAAAAAAAAAAAAGCTTGACATTTTGGGCGCTGATACTGGAATCTGTGTCACTACAGCTCCACTTGAAAATCACTTTATCGATTTAAAAAGACAAAAAGTAAAGAGTGCAAAAAACAGCACCCAAGTAGAACCGAAAGTGGAACTTGGCTTAGTATTCATGCTGTAAAATTCACAGTGGCCGATGTGTAACATTTACCAAGCCACAGCCACAGACAGTCTTACTGAACAATGCCGGCCTCAGATTAAAGTGTGACACGAGTCTTATGCTTTGAAAGGGTCAATCACGGGTTGAACATGCATTAAAGTAGACCTGCAGCTCCTGTATTAGAGTGCTTATAGTTTCAGTGTGAAGTGCAGTGCAGTGCATGCGTCTCTTTTCGACAGGCTGTCCTGCTCAGAAGGTAATAAATAGCTGAGGGTGTTCCCCCTCTTGCAGATAGCCACCAAGATAAGAAGACATACGTGAGAAAGCTGACGTCCAGATGAACAAACAAACAAAGCAGACGTGGACTAGAATTCAAAACTTCCTGGAGTCATTTACGCCGGTTTATATTACCTAACTCTAAATACATACATCCCCCTGCTCAACAGCAACACGTCTAACTGCAGGGACACATCCCGTCTGCATCAACATGCTTAATTCAACACAGACAGAGGGATAGATCGACTGTTGTTCAAATGGCTAGAGCTCTTAAGAGACTTAAGACTGCAGTACTGCTAACACACACACACACACATACACACTTGACCACTTTAACCAGGGAATTTGACCACTTTCTGAGGCTCCTACCAATTTGTAGGTCACAAAGCTCTCTGTGACCGCTGGCGTAGAGTGTAAGTCCCCGCCACTTGCAGGTCACGCTCGTATCGGGCCACACACACCTGCACAGCACACATAGGTTCTACCTCTACACTTTTACGCCTGTGCTGTGCTCTCCCTGCATGTGCACTGGTTTGTGACAGCTTATAGAGGATGCTGGAAACGCTCACAGGAAGATTTAGGATGCAGAAAGTTAGAGCCTCAAATACTGATACTGTTCACATCGGTCTGTAAACTGCTGGTTAAATTGCTTGCTTAACACATGTGCAGCCTCATATAGGAGTTTGACTAGAAAGGAATAGTTAAGGACTTGGTCGTATGTCTGGGGATGATAGGAGGATCACACTGCAGATCCCCCCACCCCCTCTACCCCCCCCCCCCCCCCCCCAAGAGGCCTTCAATGAAATTTTTATGTGTGGTGTGTGTATGTGTTTTTTTGTGTGGGTTGCGAAAGGGGCTGCGTGTGCGTGCACCTGGCCTACTGCATTATTAAAGCTCAGAAGCTAGCTCACAGAAAAGGAAGGGAATTTTGAGTTGGAGGAGGAGGAGGGGGAGCAGATATAGAAAGTGGGGAGAAAAAGGAGAGGTTAGAAATATGTTTTGACTGGAACAGAAGAAGGTGCATGTCCCGTGTTTTTTAAGGAAAGCAAGGAGGTGGGCAAAGGAGGAGCAATCAAGTCATGACTGGGAGGAAACGAGGACAGAAGTGGTCACCTTTGACAGCCACAATATGAAATGATATTCCTACAAGAAGCTAAAAAATGAAATGATAGCTTCAGTGACCCTCATGTCCAAGTTTTCAGATTATATATCCCAGAGACACCAAAGTTCTACCTTTCACTTTTTTATTAATGCTCTTATTTCCTAACTTCTCTCATCCTGGAACCATATTCTCTCCCTCCATCACACCCTGTGCGGTGACCTCCTGACCTCCCTCTCTTCCCCTAATGTTCCAAGATGGGACATCACTGCGTGCATACATTTGCTCCCATAGGGTGAGAAAATCTCTCTCATGTGCTCCACCGGCACACCTGACATCCGGCTCGAGGCTGCCCGACAAAACCCCCTGTCTTTAAACATGGATGAGTCTGCCCACCATCTCTCTCTCTCTCTCTTCTTGTCTCTTTCTTTCCTCTTCTGTCTCTCTCAACTCTGACGCAAAGCTGAGAGCAGCTGCTTCAGTCTGTCTCAATAATTCAACAGTGAAGCGAGGGATGAGGACTTGGAGAGGATGGGAAGTGAGAGCTAGGAGGCAGATCAAGAAAGACATTAGAAGAGCGGTGCATAAAGAAGGGGTGAAGAATAGGGGTTCGTCACAACAACGGCACAGAGAGGTGTGGGCTTGAAGGTAATGAGGCGCGTGCTGATCTTCACGCAAACATACACATGTGTCTGACAACTCTGTCCCACTTCAGCAGCCCACTGTGCTGACTGGTCCGAGCAGGGAGGGAGTGAGCTTTGGCTCGTGTTTAAAGCCCATCCAGTGTGAGGAACAGCACATTCACCTGTTAGGTAATACAGATGTACTTTATCAGGGACTTATGTTAGAACACCATGGAGCTTCACACCAATCCCATTTAACCAAGGTTGTTAAAGTCAACAAAAACAAGATGATCTGAAACATTGTTGTGTCTTGAAGTTGAAACAGACTTTACAGAGACACTAAAACAAAGTAAAGTGAAACAGATCATGTCTTTAGTGTTCTCTGACAATGACCGTCCTGTTGTTGTAGCCTCCAGTTGTTTTTCTCTGGTTAATGACTATTAAAAAAAACACAGACTGTCACATTTCCACAATAGTTTGGCTCTTCTCTTGTATGATTTTTTTGAGTTCTTATAACACAATACTTGTTCTGGCCCTTCTTGCACCTGGCAGTTATCCCAAAACAGACACTTAAATCAATACACAAAGTATGCTAAAACTCACCAATTTCCAAAAATTAAAACAAACTAGCATTAAAAACTCATTCAAACTGGAATTTAAAACACAGACATATAAATAAAGAAAATAATGAAAAATTCCAAACTACAATAACCCTTCATCTGAAAGTTTAATAAAAAGACAACACAGGCTTTGCTTGGCTCCTACAGCAGAAGTTACCCACAAAACTACCTTCAATTTCCGACTTGGTGCAAATAAGTTTGTTGAATGAATATTCTTCTTTAGTCTGAATTCTCTGCAGCTTAATTAAGTGTTGGTAAATGTGCGGCATGTTATCTCCTCAGCGAACAACAGGCATCGAGACGGAGGCATGCAGACAAAGGGATTGGAGGCTACAGCTCCCCAAGCTAACACCACCTAAGCTTCCTGACAAAACAAGCCACTGAAGGGAATGAGTGTAGCGTTAGCAAAGAAGGTGGTGCTCGCGGTTACATGCAGTTTACCCCCCAGATTATATTCCCACAAGTTGGGGTGACTGTAGAAAATCTGTACGGGGCCACAAAAGTTGTGAGGCGGCGCAGCGCGGAGCTCGTAGCGGCGGCTCGAGCACACAATCACGGGTACAATGAAGCCAGCGCGTGTGTGGGGGGAACAGTATCACTATGGAACGTGGGACCATTCCAGACCACGTTCCTGTGCTATTCTGTGACAAAGCCCCAAACAGCTGTATTCTATTTTTACATGCTGCTTCAGCGGGGCGACACAAAGCCAGCTAGCTACAATGCTCAGCGTCACTCCAGAGTCCAAATGCATTGTTCCCAACACTGGGGCGAGATGGAAGTGAAGTGGGATCCCCATGTAATGATCCTCACACAATTCCCCTCCGAGTGCACATTTTTTGTATGCATTATCACTGGAAACACGTGCAGCAAGGGTCCCTCCTCGTAGTGGTGTTGCAACTTTAAAAACTGCCACTCTGTTTTTGCATTAAGAGAGAAAGAAGAGTGGCAGTGTGGCTAGCAGCTTGGGCTAACTCAGCAGCAATGCCTGTGTAGTTTGGAGGATGGAAGAGGCAACGCGGCGCGTAAAGTGGCAAACACAACATTCAAAACTATCACAGGATCACTTTTGAGGCTTGCATGTTCACAATAAACATCTTGCAGAACATGCGTGCACCCTGCTGAAGTGACCGAGCTTCAGCTACACCTAGCAGCACACTCTTCTTGGCTGGCTCTCTGTGTTGTGACAGTGCAATAATTTACTTACTTTTCTCTTGCTTGGCTATCGGAGGGGACCACAGCTCCTTTACCCTTGCCGTACATCTTGGAGGCTGTTCAGATACTTTATTTTATCCCACTCGACACCTGTCAAAGAAAGCTACCAGGAAAACCTACTATCTCCATAGCTACCCAGTTAGTGTTGTCTCCCTGTTTCTCCCTTGCGCTCTCTCTTTGCTCCGGTTTCCTTTTTTTCTACATCCCCAACATTGCCCACAAATCAGGCAGGGTTTCAGCCGGGGGGAACTTGAAACAGTCCACTGGTGGAGCTTTTTTTTTTTCAATCGCTGTTCCTGGATTCAGCTCACGCCCCCCCTGTTGTGCGATGGTGGGGGCTTCTTAAAGGCGCAGTGTCTTAGTTTTTGTCGACTTCGCTCAAGTTCAAGTTCTCTTCTGAATGCCTTCAAGTTCAGGCCTGATATTGCATTTGTGTTCATGTACAGTGCCAAATTAGGAAAACAAATTGCTATTACTGTTCTGAAGCGTCTACTTATTGATGACGTGCATAACTATGTCTCAATGACACCTTTGGATGTTTTGTTTTCTGCCTCAATGTCTACCTATCCAATGACTGAAATTATCCAAATGTCAACCTGGGTCGGTCTTCGTGCCCCCTGAAGTGCCCCTGTGTTCAGTGTAAGTACCTGTCCTGCAGCAGGACCTCAAGACTACTATAAACGTTGACCCCTGCCCTACACACAGAAGAGGTGCCTCTCATTAACTTTCACCTTTGACCCAAAGATAGTCTCGGCACACAGCTGCTTCAGGTTATTAAGTACTTGATTATATAATTGCAGATATATGGCTATAAGTCACTCTATTGTTTTTTTATTCAATAATAGGCCACTGGTTCTCAAACCAGGACCCGTGGACTACCAAGGGACTACCATGATTCATTTTGTACCATTATATAACTTTACAAGTCACCTCTTTTGAGCACAGATTTCACCCTGCCAATGACCTGAGGCCTGAACTCTAACACGTGTATTGCAGTTGTCGTCAAAGAAGGAGGAAATTAGACTTTAAAAATCAAATGTTAAGTAGACAATTACCGTAACAATGGAACCAAATATTTCTCTGTATGTCCAAACTGTATTCTGGTTCTCGTTTATATAAATGCATAACTGACTGATAACCTTTGAAATGATTGTAAAACATGTCACATCCGTTAAAATTGCCCCCAAAGCTTCCTGTTTTTAAGTTCACTTTTAAAGTAGCATTCATTGTCTTGATTTCAAGATGGTCCCAATGTTTCATTAATTCAATTGTCAATCTTAGTTTATTTTCATGAAAACTCTTATAATCCAAGCTGATCAGTTCTTGTTTTACAACTTCAGAATTAAAGCTCCTGAGGGTTCATCTGCGTACAAAATGGACTGACTTTGAAACTGAGGCCTCTTTTTGACCTACAAAATGAAATTCAGACCATCAGCATTAAGATTGACTATTCCCATATAGTTATTTGTAATGTTTAAATCTGCTGGTAGGGGGTGGGTGTCGATCAAGTGGATAATTTGAATGCTACCGAAGCTGCTAA
Organism: Notolabrus celidotus; assembly: GCF_009762535.1. NCBI lineage: Eukaryota > Metazoa > Chordata > Actinopteri > Labriformes > Labridae > Notolabrus > Notolabrus celidotus. The sequence continues at coordinate 6,469,751 of NC_048293.1, read as the reverse complement.
GTTTACCTTGGTGAATTGGTCTGGATCTGTTCAATTCGTTTCCCTTTCCCAGGGGTACATAGCAACAGTTACATGTGGACACCTCTGGAAGTATTAGGACAGACCTACAGCCAATCAGCGCAACGCAACTTATAACACAGCACAGAGCATAATACATCATCGGCAGCAATAGCAAATTTAACGGACAGTGGTAGAAGCTGCCATCTTGTTTTTTTACAACAAGGCTGAAGCAGCATTCCCGTGTTTTCATCTCATAGAACGCACCCTATTTCTAAATATAGGACTTTGGTTGGTTTGGTGTATCTGAAGTCGGTGGGCAATCGTTTAGGAGGAGAGCAGCTCCGGCACTACCTGCCAGCGAAAATTAACATGAGCATCCTGATCTTGCAACGCCAGGCTAGCCAGAGTTTTGACGAGTGATACATTTGACTGATATAACAAAGCAGGGCCAGAACTCTTCTCAAATACACAGGACAAAATCAGCAAAGATAGAAGAGGAACTTCTTTGTCCACAGGTGGCGCCAAAATCAACACAAATGGAAAGTTCCTCACTGGAGCTTTAAAAACAATCAATTTCATTTAATAGTAATTTAATTCTAAATATAGTATGTCCGCTACTCCCAAACAATTCAAACAAATGACACAATGTTCCAATGTACCCTTAGATAATTCCTTAATAGTCACAAATCATTCATTCAAAGCTATTATAAATGAAGATGTTGGAGCTTTCATAAATGATAATGTGGAGTCCAGGTACCATGTTTGCTCTCTGTGGTGATGTATAAATGTGCGTCATGTCCCTTTAAGAGTGTGTAGAGGGCAGTTGCAGAGTTTGTGTGTACACATTTGTGTGCGCGCGCGCGTGTAAGGCAGGGACAGGCAGTGTGTTCTGTTTTCGTGCTACTAGCTGTGGGAAGGGCACAGCTGACTGTCTGTGTGCGTGTGTGCTTGTGCGCACGCCAGCGGATGAATGTGTGGAGACGAGTGTGTGTATGTATGTGTGTATGTGTGTGTGTGTGTGTGTGTGTGTGTGTGAGAGAGAGAGAGAGAGAGAGAGAGAGACAGAGACAGAGACAGAGACAGAGAGTACGAGAGTGCGTGCGAGAGAGAGAGAGAGAGAGAGAGAGAGAGAATTCAGAATTTCTGTACGAGTGTGGTTGGACTTGTTTTTTTTACATAAGAATACAAACACCTCATGATGAGCAGGCTTATGAAAGAATAGAGGAATAATAGAGTAAGACGAAGGAGAAATAAAAGACGAAAGGAACATTATCCTTAGATAAAGCACAAATTTATCTCAGTCAGTGAGCTAACGTGTGTCATGTAAATCCACACAGATGGACAGCTGAATGCCAAAGACATAGAGTATTCTGATTTTAAAATGTAAATGTATGCACTTAAACGCACCATTCCTTGAGAACAACCAATTAGTTTTTTATTTTATTTCAGTCATCAGGGACTATTTGAGGGGTGTATTGTATTATCAATGTCTTCATATTTTCATGTGTTTTAGACTTCAAAAACAACACTTTAAAATGGTTAAATGTTTCCCCCAGTTTAGTGGTTTTCATTTTCTGAATAAAATACTTAGCCAGCTTTACAGAGGGATTAAACACAACTCATGATAGCTCGCTACTTCTTTGCTTTCAATCAAATCATGATCAATGTCATGATTTCTAGTTCTCTGACAAATTCTGCACAAAATTAAATGTTTACAGCAGGAAAGGTGAGACAACATGTTTATTGTATCGTTTCCCAAAAGTTGGTTGTTCCCGTCTGCTATAAATGGTAAGAAATCGGAAAATGGACAAAATACCTAAACACTGTGATCTGAAACCTTTTTCTAATTTAGCTAGGCTATAAGGAAACACTCTGAGAAGAGGAGGGGGAGGAGAAAGAAAGGGGAAGGTGGTAGTGTAGGTATTTTTTAAGTTCTGGACCACATTCTCTATCACTGTCTCATCATAGCAACAGTATTGATCCCAGAACCCAGTGATCCCCGGGAACACTGGCCCTTCTTCCTTTACGAAGAATAAACAAAAGCAGCACCACTGTGTACTCAATGTATTTTTACTGTGTTTCTTTTATTTTATCTAATGCAGAAAAGCAGATAAGGTTTCACATTTTTCATGTATCCCAATCATTAGTGTCCTCCGTCATTTTATCCTTCCAGCAGCATCTGAGTCATACCTTTAGCCCTTTATACCATGAATGATAGATTATGCTGCAAATTATGTTTGTACAGTTATGCAACAAGCGTAACATTTCATTCAGTGTGTTTACTTTACCCGTTTTTTATGTGTCTGAATTTAACAGTCAGGTTTTTTCGAAAAGTCTCAGCAGGTTTTTATGCTTGGCTGAGGAGGAAAAGTTGATATGCTGATGACAGCATAATACAACCAAGTGTAATTAAAACACACTTACAGGAATTCAGTGATGATGTACATGCTGTTCATGCTTGTACTAATGTTACATTTAAATAAATAGAGACTTTGCAACCCCTAACCCTGAACCCATTCCCCTTTTTCAACTCTTCCTCATCTTTTTTCTCGTTTTTATTATTGATCTCGTTTTTGAATGTTGTCTTGTTTGTAATTCAGGTCATTGTGTGATTTTCATGTGAAGACAATTTCTCACATTTTGGACAAATAAAGTATTCCATTCTATTATATTTTAACTTAAGTTCAGTGTACGGCAGATAAAAACTTTAAGATAGGTTTGCTGATTAAAACTGAAGAAAAGGGAGAAGGAGGAGAAGAGCAACGACAGGATACAGAAACCCTAAGGACGCATGCACCCATACTTTTTATTCACTCTGTTTCCATGAGTTAATTTCATTTGTTTCTTAAGATCTCTTACACATCTGACGTCAGATAATCATAACTGGTATCCCCAGGGTTGCAAAAGCAACCCCGGAAGTTAATGTGGTAACACGAGAATACCAGCGTTGTTATCTTTTCTGCAAAATTGGTTCACATGGAACTGATGTTTAAGAATTATTTCTTGCACACTGCACTGTGTCTATAATGTATCACAGTTGTATGAACTGACCCTGGATCTACCCTAAATAATGCAATCTGATCTCTGCTGAAAGATGCTGACATCTTGTCACGTGTCACGACTGTCATGTAATGTGGTGTAAGCGTCAAACTGTTTGATTGGACATGGTTTATGGTGCATTAATGCCAAACCTGCAACGCATTAGCCTTCATGCATGCATAGAGTTTGCTGAGACACAGAGCAAAGGCACAGATTTATTTGCCGTGCACTTTGTATTCTGACGTGCTTTAGTTGATCTGAAACTATTCGCAAGGTTTATTATCCGCGTTTCTTTCCTTCCGACCAAACTTCCATTATCATCCCCCTCTCCACCCCTCTCCCATTTCTCCCTCTGGTATCTCTCACTCCATCTCGCCTCATCGCTCTCTTCTTCCTCCTCTTCCACATCCTAGTCCGCTCCTCTGACCCACTTTCCTGCCACTATCTCCCTCTGTTCTTCCTCCTGCTCCCACATCCCTCATCTCTATCTCTGTCTGTCTTCCTCCTCCTCCCCCCTTCCGAGTCTTCCTCCGTTTCGGTTCCCCTTCTTGTTTTCTTCTCGTGTTCTTACTTCTCCATCTTCATAGTCCTCCTTCTTCTGCTTCTTCTGACTCTTCACCTCGCTCCTTGTTTCTTTTGTTCTACTGTGCCCTCACTTTTCCATTACTTCTCTCCCCCCATGGATCGCCATCCTTCCATACTCCTTAGATATTCTTACTTCATGTTCTCCTCCTCTTTTAGCCTCTCCATCTTTATCTTCTGCCTTCTCGTCACCATCCTGCAGCTTCCTCCTTCCCTTTTCTCTCTCCCTTGTGCCCTTCTCCCTGGTCTTCCCACCCCCCCACCCCCCGCCCTCCTTCTCTTCTCCCTCCTCCTCCCTTTCCCTTATTTCTCCTTCCACCACCACCATGAGTCATTTCGTGCACTCGGTGCTCCCCTCACTTCGCCACAGAGCCACTCAGGACAGACATTCATCAGCGGCTCAGATGATAGATGCTGCTCACCACAGCTCCAGCAGCCAGTTTGCCCCTGGTGATGCCTTATGCATTTAGATATCACCTGGCTAGCTGCGGTTTAGCACCTTAACAGGGATCCAGTGCACACAAGAGACTCAAGTTAACACACACACACAGATACACGCAGAACAGCCTTGGGTCTTGAACTGGCTCTTGCAAAGAAAGACAAAGTTTGATGCATACTCCAATGCATGGAATTGCACTTTATTAAAGTGTTTTAAAGTGCATGCAATACTGCTGGAATTGATCTCTGTGTACGCAAGTGTGTGTGTGTATGTGTGTACGTGTGTGTGTGTGCTGGAGATTGTTAGGTATGTAAATTCCAGGGGAGTTAGGTTAATTGGGTCTGAAAAAGAGGTGGGTGTGTCTCTCTCCTCTATGACAGGCTTATTTACATAGCAAAGCTGTAATTACCCTAACGAAGCCCCTATCCTATCAGGGAGAGTGTGTGCACATACGCACACACACACATATACACAAACACACATACACACACAAGCTATCCCCAAACAGGTTTGAGCTCAATCATGCCAAACCTGTATTTTTCATCACTCCAGATCCCTCTCAGAAGCTTTCCATTCACATGTTCATTTCTAATTGAATGGCATCCTTTGCAGTGCCAATCAGTCGGTTTGTTGGAGTTTCTCTATCAGAGCTCATTGGCTTCTTAGAGAGATGTGGGACCCGTTCCAGCACTCTGCAATCACTTCCTTCCTCCTGTCCCCCTCTGTATTCTAACAGGCTTTCCCTCTCTGAGTTACGGCTAATAAAATGGAATTCAAAAAAAGGCTTGATGAGTGTCGTATCAATGTAAATCTTAATTCCAAACCATTGTTTTCAAGTAATGAGATGATGTAAGAACAGCACTGACATTTGGAAAATACAATATCCATCAAACTAGCAGAATATTCTTCATGGACAGGCAGGGGAGTGTCTAGAGGGGCAGCCAATGGTGGCTCTGGCCCTTCTTGAAGGCTGATACCTCCCCAAATCCTACACTATGATTGGCGATTTGCCTAGTCAGAGGCGGGACCGATGTCAAATCAACAATTTGGACTGTGTTGCAACATGCTGCTTATCGCTCACTTAGTATTTAAAGGTTTTCTTTTGTTTGAACCCCAAATCGTAGAGACATACTTTCATGAGACATGCTGTCTCTTTGTCTCTGTCCTTCTGAAGATCAGCTAATAATGGTTCTGTCAAGTACTGAACCAACCAGATTTAACCTCAACCTCTATCGACCAATCATCCTGCTGCTGCCAAAAATGTAAATCTGTTCTCCTCCGTGCTGCTTTCAGTCATATCAATTGTTGCAACCCTCCTCAGCCCAAGTCACCTCTGTCTCATCAGAATAAGGATATTCATTTATGGCCACCTCTGTATAAGTCAGTGCCTCAGTTGGGCCACCCCAGTCAACAGAGTCTTGCCACGCCTCTGTGGACAGGGCCAAATAATAAATCAGTTTGTTTTGGTGGTTCCCAACCCTGAGGTCAGTACTCATAAAACCTGTGAGGTTCTGAGATGATTTATAGAATAGTGAAGAGGAGCAACTTCATATCTGTGACACCAACTTACATTGATCTTCTGGTACAGCACTATTTTCCTTTCTTTGTTTTTTTGCCAATAACTTGATCTGTTTGATGTCTGGGAATGTACTCTTTTGCAGAACTGGTCCCAACTTGTAGACAATAAGTGATAGACATGTGTTGAGTTAGAAACAAGCTCAGGTACTTTTTTGAGTTGTTTCTAATATTTCCTACAACTCCTTTTGTGAAATTGAAGGTTATATGCTCTAACTTGCCAAATTCAGAGCATCTGGGGAAGCCCTGCTTTAATGAGAGCAAGAAAGCAAGTTTTTCCAGTTGAGGTGTGCCTTTTACGTAAAACACAACATATGTTCTGGCATTGCAAAACGCTATACAGGTACTGCTGAAGCTGACGTAGAATGCTACAAATCTGCTTGTATTTCACTTCTACTTGTTGTAATGTTGAATTTTTTTGCAGAGCACCCAACAATGACTAAAGAAGTTTCTGATTATGAACGCCAACCAGATAATAACAAAGGTAGGTTAAGTGTTGGTTTACTGAAATGTAAAATTGGATGGGATGTAGTTATGAAAACTAGGTTAATGCAAAGACAAGAGACGTGACTATGATTGGATGACAGGGTGAGTATGCATTTTTACTTTTCTACCCTGGTTGACTGACCGCCTTGTTGTATTGAGGAAGACTAATCTGCAATATGCTAACTGACTAACTGACAAGTATAATTCCCATATACTGTAACCTCTTGCAAATATCACAAATTTCTGGGGGTAGGCTGCATGTGTGAACACAAATGGACACATTTTTCATTACAACTTTACACAGGCTTCTTTCCTGACAACTCTCCAGTACAACTTCAGCATGAAATTTGGGATTGATGTAATGTTTGTACGCAGCAGGTATAAGTCAGGGAGATGCACGACTGGTGTGATATAATGAACACTTCAGTTTACACTTAGCATTGATAATACAGCAAAAAGCTGTCATCACAGTGTCGGAGTTAGCTTCACCCGCCATCTTGGATATCTTGTTGACATTATCGGTGAGTACTGCAATGTCGTTTTTCTGTTGTCTTGCCTCCTCAATCCCCAAAATCCAGCAGTGAAAGTGCATATACAACTCCAGACTCCTAATTGTAATCAGTGCAGCGTCCCCTGTTGGCTGTAATAGGGAATGCAGGCTTATGGCTCTATTACGTCACTTCAATGTTACCACCAATGATGCATTTTCTTGGATCAATTTAAGAAAAGTGGCCGGGCAACCATCGCTATTGCTCTTTTTGGCCTTCTGAGCATTTTAGTTTGCATGTTTCCTTTTGAAGATATGTACCAGACCCAGCACCTTTGCCCGGGCAGCACCCAGTGTTCCCATCACCTCCCTCAGCCTCGGCCTTTCCCTCTCTCCGCACTTCCTATTCCAACAGGAATTTAATCTTTGAAGCCATCGTTGTTTTTCTTCTCCCCTATTTTTACTGCTGCTGCTGCTGTTGCTGCTGCTTGGAAGACCACAGACTGCCTCTGTATGCTGATGCCCCCCATCCCCCCCTCCACCCCTCCTTCCCTGAGCCTGTCTCTCTTTTTTTTCTGTATCTCTATTTGTCTAACTCTCTCATGCTCACCGTCTCTCTGCCTGTCTCTCTTCCGCTGCTCTCTGTCCTCATCTCTCCCCCTCTTCTCCCCACCTCCTCCTCCTACTCCACCTCCTCCTCACTTGTTCTCTTCTCTACTTCTTCACTCCTTCTCACCCCTCCTCTCTACCCCCCCCCCCCCCCCCCCTTCTCTTTTTTTTCTTCCTCCTGTCTGTCTATCTGCTGTTTAGTAGCTCTGCTGTACGTGCCACAGATTCAGATGGCAGTCAAATGGAAGACGGAGACAAACACAAAGACACATGCATGCAATTACACGCTCACACACAAACACACACACACACTTGCATTTGCAGATGTATGGACTGAGGCTCACGCACATTTATGCACCGTCATTTTTACAAACACACAATGTTGTGTCATCTACATACACAGATTTCAGTCAACCCCTTCAGTAAGTATAGTACGAAGGATATTACAGTTAGAGCTCAAAGCTATCAGAAAACAGAATGCAGGAAATATTAATGAGAGCAGAGACTTTTCTGAGAGATTAAAAATTAAGAAAGAGGGAGTTGTGGGAGAAGTTGGTATGTTCTGCAGTGAAGAGAAAACACTAGGATAAGTATAGGTTCGGCTATCAGTGTGCATGTTGTCATAGAAGAATAGGATTGTGTATTGACTGTTTTAATGTTTTGGTGAGAGGGAGACAGCGACACCAAGAGAAAGAGAGAGAGATAGGGAGAGAGAGATAAGAGGGGGTGGGGGAGGTGGGAAGAGAGAGAGAGAGAGAGAGAGAGAGAGAGAGAGAGAGAGAGAGAGAGAGAGAGAGAGAGAGAGACAGATCGAGAGAGAGAGAGAGAGAGAGAGAGAGAGAGAGAGAGGCAAAGGCAGAGAGGAAAGAGGTCAGTCTAAGCTTATGAAACACTTTCTAACCTAACCCGGCCTATTTCTGACAGGGCAGGACTGTGAACTTACAGTCAGACACACAAGTTCCCGGGGTTGACAGCGACATGCCTTTAGGGAGTGACACATATAAACACACACGCACACAGAAAAAGATTCACACGCACATAATGAAAGCATCTGACACAGTCCCATTTAAGTTAATGATGTTTTCACCTCATTCAGCCTTTTACAGACTCACAACTTATCTAAGACTAGAAAACCAAGAAGATCATTCAACACAGTTAAGGCCCGTGTACCTCTGTTTATGTGGATTGTCTCTGGAACTGTGCAATGTGTACTACATGTCATTAAAGCAATAGTTCCGCTATTAGTCATGTAAGTTGGGTAAACTCGAGAAACAAACATTCTCCTGTCATGGGCTGGTTGCTTTCTCACAAAGGCCAGAGTCATGGTTGGCGCACACAGGTCATATAGCCAACATTTGCAGAATCATGAAGCCAACAAGAGAGAGAGAGATAGCTGCATCAAGCATCTGTTTCCTCAGCTATCTCTGAACTTGTCAGGTGCTTTCCCTGTTGATCCTTTTCAGGAAACCATTCATACACTAGATTAGGTGGAAATAACCTTACCAACAGAGATCATGAAGAGGAAGATTGTTCCGGCTGTTTGTCTAGTTTTATGTTATGTTATGAAAATATTAATAAATCACTGTTGACCTTTGGTGTGTTCTATTCTTAAAGTTACTTAAGCTTACATTGAGTTCTGTTCAGTTACATTAAGGTAGCTGTTACCTCATGTTATTACCCGGCTCCCTTACTGATCTTTCAGCTGTGTAAGATGCTAGATTCTGATTGGTCAAAACCCCTTGACAACGGTTATTAACTTTCACTAACATGAGCGATGTCAGCAGTTAACTCATCATGTCAAATGAATCAGCGGAAAACAGTTCCAGCACATCTTGCTTCTGCTTGTTGGTACCGTAGACCGTACAGTGAGGTAAAACCAAGCGAGCCGGATGCTCCCCTGGTGGTGAAGCTTTCAGCGGTGTGTCTGCCCCCTGGTGGCTGGCTGCAGTATAGGTCAAAAAATCCGTCTCCCATTGGGAGCAATGAAATAGTTGTGTTAACACCACACACTCGAGGATAATTTGGACAAATAATCGGTTGGGACGAGCCTCAAATCAGGTCATGGCCACTCAATTGTCAGGGGTGGCCCTAAATCTGGCTTAAAATCCGTCTAATTTGTGGCTAGCTTAACTCAAGTCTTGAGAAGTCTTAGTATATCAATTGTGATATATTATGATATTTTGGTTATGTTGCATCCATGATAGTCAATGAATCAGTTAGTGTAGTCACAAGGTGTGTTTGTTTGGCCTATTATCATCCAAATCATTGCTAAATGGACCGAGTCAGTCTTTATGCCATGTCCCAAGCCTTGTCCATGGTTACTTAACATAATCCAGTGAGACCAGGTTAAGTGATGTTGAGACAGGACTTTGAGCAAGCTAAAACTGAGTGGTTATACAAACAAGACGATGTGGTTGAAGGACACTTTGGGTCATAAGAGGCTGGAATTTATCAGGTAAAAGTTATGAGATGGGATTCTGTATGCTTCAAAATATTGAAATTATTATTGTTGTATGGCTTAGAAACACTACAGGTGAAAACCAAACATGTGTTTTTTCTCTGAGTTTGGTACCAACCAGTGAATCAGTCCACCAAGAAAGCAGGTATGAACAACTGTTTTCAATTTTAAAGTATAACATAAAAGGAAAGGTTTATTCTCCACCCGTGATAGCAACACTTCATTCTTTACACCACATCAGCACAAGTCTAGCATTTGGTTTGGATTCAGTAATGTGGCAATTTCCTTTCTACTTTTTTCTTCTTTCTTTTTTGTGAGAAGAATTCACAACATAAAGCGCTCGCTGTCTTTTATTTACATTCGACCTGAGAGCTTAGGACAGACACATATGTTGACTTGGATGTCAAATTGGATCCAGATTGCGGGTGCTCTTGAAAACATTTGAGCAGTTACAAGACCTTTTTTATTTTTTTATCAGAGACACAAACATGAGTGTGTGGTGGTATAATTGGCTGCACAGACCCTCTGCAGATGTGATTTTCTTTTAACTTGTAGAGTAATTTCAGATGCGGCGTTTTTGTCACCTTTAAGATCAAGTGCAGTGTGTTCTTGTTGTGACAATGGCGAGTAGTCTTGCTGTTCACAGTCGTGTAAATGTAAAATTATATTAACAACTTCTACTGTAAATGTGTGAATTCATTTTCCGCTTTTTAATGAATGCATTGTGTTTTTTAAAGGAGAGGAACATTGGTACAATTAATAAACACAAAAAAAATCCTTGAAAGAGATGTTGTTTATCGAAATATTCTTCTATCACAGCAACTTCACTAATAAAACTTATTTTTCTGACATCCTCTATTATAACAAGGAAAATCTAAATCAGGAGTAGATTCTGCCATTGCCTTTGCAAAGAATATAGTTTTATTTTGCCTGTTTGTTGTGGAAGATAGCTCAGCATATTATGATGCCAATAGACGTCAGATTCTAAGGGAGCAAGAAAAGTGAATCACCAAATTTCAAAATGTTGTAGATATTATAGATAGATTGTAGATAAAATGGGGCAGGTTTAAATGCAATGGATCCATTTCGTAAACAACAAATATGGCTGCCAATGATTCTGAAAATTCTGAATACCATATTACATCGTGGTCAGTTGTTTAGAGTTGGCTAGTAAATTGTGTTAGGACCAAACATCTGTGCTTTCTGGTCTACGTAATGTTTAACTTGAGGCCATATGAAACAGATGTTAAACTAGCAACCTAACCTAGCAGCCTACCACTACTTCACACATTTTGTAGCTCTAAGGGGTTGTAGCAACCAAACCCATATTTATCTGTAGCAATCAATAACACCTCTTTGAAAACAAAAAACAATGGAGGAAAAGAAGAGGTCCAAGGTTTGACTGTCAATGCAAGGCCTTAGCTTTTATTTAATAAATCTGTTCAAGTAGAGGAGTCAGGGTTTGTGCCCTACGCTTCAGCCAATCAGGAGCTCCAAAGGTTTTGTTTTCACTTTTTGGGAGCTGTCATGTTGCCTAATCTTTTTATACAGTCTATGGTACAAACTATTCGTGACTGAAGTCCACAAGTTTGACAATAAATCTATTTATTTGGATTTAAAGAAGTGAGCATAAACGACCCCCTGCAGCCAGCTCTTCATCCCTGCTTGAAGCTAATTGCTTCAGGCTGTATTAGTTGCTACTAGCTTAACATGCCAACGTTTGCTTTGTTTCCAATGTTAATGATACCAGATTTGGACATGAATGTTGAATTTGTAAGATATAAGGATTATATTTTGGAGTATGTTGGTTTAAGTTTTGCTTCAAGGGAAAAGTGCAAGCTAAAAAAAGACGACATCGACCTGTCCTTCCACCCACCGTTATGGGGAATGTAAGAACTATCTACGATAAGGTGGACGAGCTAACCCAGCACCAGAGGGAATACCGGCAGAGTAGC